>NC_092161.1:13450156-13462656 GCF_045791955.1 Oncorhynchus clarkii lewisi | reverse complement strand
TTACACAATAACCCCTGTCTCTACACCGCAACAGCCTTCTCTATACTGTAACCCACCGTCTCTACACCGTAACCAATCTCTCTATACCGTAACCCACCTCTCCACACCGTAACCCCTGTCTCTACACCGTAACACCCTTCTCCACACCGTAACCCATCGTCTCTACACCGTAACCCCCGTCTCCACACCGTAACCCCCGTCTCTACACCGTAACCCCCACCTCTCCACACCGTAACCCCCGTCTCTACACCGTAACCCCCCCTCTCTACACCGTAACCCCCGTCTCTACACCGTAACCCCCGTCTCTACACTGTAACCCCCCTCTCCACACCGTAACCCCCGTCTCTACACCGTAATCCACCCCTCTCCACACTGTAACACCCGTCTCTACACAATAACCCTTGTCTCTACACCGCAACAGCCTTCTCTATACCGTAACCCACCGTCTCTACACCGTAACCCCCGTCTCTACACCGTAACCCCCGTCTCTACACCATAACCCCCGCTCTCTACACCGTAACCCCCGTCTCTACACCGTAACCCCCTTCTCTACACTGTAACCCCCCTCTCCACACCGTAACCCCCGTCTCTACACCGTAATCCCCCCCTCTCCACACTGTAACGCCCGTCTCTACACAATAACCCTTGTCTCTACACCGCAACAGCCTTCTCTATACCGTAACCCACCGTCTCTACACCGTAACCAATCTCTCTATACCGTAACCCACCTCTCCACACCGTAACCCCTGTCTCTACACCGTAACACCCTTCTCCACACCGTAACCCACCGTCTCTACACCGTAACCCCCCCCTCTCCACACCGTAACCCCCGTCTTTACACCGTAACCCCCGTCTCTACACCGTAACCCCCGTCTCTACACCGTAACCCCCCTCTCTACACCGTAACCCCCGTCTCTACACCGTAACCCCCGTCTCTACACCGTAACCCACAGTTTCTACACCGTAAACCCAGGTTCTACACTGTAACGCCCGTCTCTACACAATAACCCCTGTCTCTACACCGCAACAGCCTTCTCTATACCGTAACCCACCGTCTCTACACCGTAACCAATCTCTCTATACCGTAACCCACCTCTCCACACCGTAACCCCTGTCTCCACACCGTAACCCACCTCTCCACACCGTAACCCCTGTCTCTACACCATAAACCGCCGCCTCTACACCGTAACCGACTCAAAGAAAGGGTTAGGTTAGGGTTAACCCAGACCCTGTACGTAGGGTTAGGTTAGGGTTAACCCAGACCCTGTACGTAGGGTTAGGTTAGGGTTAACCCAGACCCTGTTCGTAGGGTTAGGTTAGGGTTAACCCAGACCCTGTACGTAGGGTTAGGTTAGGGTTAACCCCGACCCTGTTCTTAGGGTTAGGTTAGGGTTAACCCAGACCCTGTTCTTAGGGTTAGGTTAGGGTTAACCCAGACCCTGTTCTTAGGGTTAGGTTAGGGTTAACCCAGACCCTGAGCTTAGGGTTAGGTTAGGGTTAACCCAGACCATGTTCTTAGGGTTAGGTTAGGGTTAACCCAGACCCTGTTCTTAGGGTTAGGTTAGGGTTAACCCAGACCCTGTACGTAGGGTTAGGTTAGGGTTAACCCAGACCCTGTTCTTAGGGTTAGGTTAGGGTTAACCCAGAACCTGAGCTTAGAGTTAGGTTAGGGTTTACCCAGACCCTGTTCTTAGGGTTAGGTTAGGGTTAACCCAGATCCTGTTCTTAGGGTTAGGTTAGGGTTAACCCAGACCCTGAGCTTAGGGTTAGGTTAGGGTTAACCCAGACCCTGAGCTTAGGGTTAGGTTAGGGTTAACCCAGACCCTGAGTTTAGGGTTAGGTTAGGGTTAACCCAGACCCTGAGCTTAAGGTTAGGTTAGGGTTAACCGAGACCCTGAGCTTTTAAATGTTTTGGTCATGAGAGAGAAAATGAAGGCTCACTCCAGGGAGAGACGTGTGTGTGTGTGTGTATGTATGTATGTGTGTTTGTGTGTGTGAGAGAGAATCTTCCAAAGGTAGAGTTTCATAAGTCTGCCTGCATGGGATGTCCCTGCGTATGGTATGTTTATGTGTGTATGTGTGTTTGTGTGCGTGTGTGTGCTTGCGTGCGTGCATGTGTGTGTGTGTGTGCTTGCGTGCGTGCGTGTGTGTGTGTGTGTGTGTATGTGTGTGTGTGTGTGTGTGTGTGTGTGTGTGTGTGTGTGTGTGTGTGTGTGTGTGTGTGTGTGTGTGTGTGTGTGTGTGTGTGTGTGTGTGTGTGTGTGTGTGTGAGAGAGAGAATCTTCCAAAGGTAGAGTTTCATAAGTCTGCCTGCATGGGATGTCCCTGCGTATGGTATGTTTGTGTGTGTGTGTGTGTGTGTGTGTGTGTGTGTGTGTGTGTGTGTGTGTGTGTGTGTGTGTGTGTGTGTGTGTGTGTGTGTGTGTGTGTGTGTGTGTGTGTGTGTGTGTGTGTGTGTTGGTGATATAGGCGTAGCACCATAATGGGAACAGCATGCTCATTCTGGGGAGATTAGGTGGACTGGACGGCCTGACTCAGGAGAGGGAGGGAGAGAGGGAGGGAGAGAGGGAGGGGTACATGGTGTGGGGGTAGGGTTTGGGTAAAGGATGGAGGAAACAGGGAGTACAAGCAGCAAGTCCCGTCCAAGAAAAGCCACATAAAACCATTAATAAACCATTGGCCTTACCTTGTTGTTTAGGGCAGTCTTTAACATGGTAAAGTTGGTGTAGACTCAGGCCATCCTCCTCTCCTCCCAGTCCCTGCTGGTGGAGCTGTAGCTTCCTCAGCCCCTCGTTCTGCTGGTGGCGCGGGGAGCGAGCGTGCTGCACCAGGTTCAGACAGGCCTTGGTGGTGTAGTCACACAGGGCACAGTAGTACACACACTGCTCACTGCCACACGCGCTCTCCTGCTTCTGCAAGTGCTGTAGGCGAGAGGAGAATAGAGCAGAGAGATTGTTAACATTTGTAGGAGAATGCTTTTTGAAAGACGGTCAAGGTCAAAGGTGACATGAATCATTTGAGTGACTTTGCTCTCGATTCGTACAGCTAACCTGTTGATACGTGAAGCACAGTAAACTGGGACACTGTTATCTAGTCGGGCAAAAATCATGTTTAAAGTGGAAAATGTAGGAAGGAAAAAAGAACAAAGGATATTTATCTTCCTTTATCTGAGCAGACAGCAAAACAAATCTAGTGTGCTTAGAAGAATGAAAGGATGTGAATAAGCGTACGGAAGAAAAACCTGATAGTACTGACAAAGAGGAGAGGAGAGACAAAGAGGAGAGGAGAGACAAAGAGGAGAGGAGAGACAAAGAGGAGAGGAGAGACAAAGTGTGAACAGGAAAGACAAAGTGAGGAGAGGAGAGACGAGATAAGGAGAGACGAAGTGAGGAGAGGAGAGACAAAATGAGGAGAGACAAAGTGAGGAGAGGAGAGACGAGGTGAGTAGAGACAAAGTGAGGAGAGGAGAGACAAAATGAGGAGAGGAGAGACAAAGTGAGGAAAGGAGAGACGAGGTGAGGAGAGACAAAGTGAGGAGAGGAGAGACGAGGTGAGGAGAGACAAAGTGAGGAGAGGAGAGACAAAGTGAGGAGAGGAGAGACAAAGTGAGGAGAGGAGAGACAAAGTGAGGAGAGGAGAGACAAAGTGAGGAGAGGAGAGACGAGGTGAGGAGAGGAGAGACGAGGTGAGGAGAGACAGAGTGAGGAGAGGAGAGACGAGGTGAGGAGAGACAAAGTGAGGAGAGGAGAGACAAAGTGAGGAGAGGAGAGACAAAGTGAGGAGAGGAGAGACAAAGTGAGGAGAGGAGAGACAAAGTGAGGAGAGGAGAGACGAGGTGAGGAGAGGAGAGACGAGGTGAGGAGAGACAAAGTGAGGAGAGGAGAGACAAAGTGAGGAGAGGAGAGACAAAGTGAGGAGAGGAGAGACAAAGTGAGGAGAGGAGAGACAAAGTGGAGTTTTTGAAAAGGTGTCTTCAAAAGTTAATTTGAAAAATCTATTATTTCTCTGACACACAAGGATGCCGAAAGTGCTAGGATTCATAGTTTGTGTATTTGTGTGTTGTGTGCGCCCATGTGTGTGTGTGCTTGTGTGAGTGTGTGCGCTTGTGTGTGCCTGTGCGCGTGTGTGTGCTCGTGTGTGTGTGTGTGTGTGTGTGTGTGTGTGTGTGTGTGTGTGTGTGTGTGTGTGTGTGTGTGTGTGTGTGTGTGTGTACCTAGATGGGCTTCCTGAAAGGTGTATTCAGTATGTGACTGTCACGTGCAAGCTTTACTTTCACCAACAACAGTTGCTACTAGCATTGCAGCCATCCGTGCAGCTACCCCCCTCCCTGACCTCCTACGACACCCACATCACCACCCCTCCCCCAACCTCCATACACCCGGGGAAGCCAAGCATATCAAGTGTGCCTCCATAGCTGGCAGCCTAATGAACAATGAGCCGAAACAAAAGGCCAGGCTACAGGCTTTATTAACTGGTCTTCTGCTGGAGCACAAAACAGACCTCAGAGAGAGGAGGGGGGGGGGGGTACGCAGGCAAGCTGCAGGTGTCTGTGTGTTTGAGAAAGAGAGTGAGAGAGAGAGAGTGAGAGAAAGAGAGAGAGAGAGAGAGAGAGAGAGAGAGAGAGAGAGAGAGAGAGAGAGAGAGAAAGAGAGAGAGAGAGAAAGAGAGAGAGAAGGAGAGAAAGAGAGAGAGAAAGAGAGAGAGAGGGAGAGAGAGAGAGAGAGAGAGAGAGAGAGAGAGAGAGAGAGAGAGAGAGAGAGAAAAATGTATGTACAAGGTTTTTCTCACGAGGCAGTGGGATGTCCGTGGCAGTCGGGAGCCCTTTCAGGGGTCTTAACTTTTAATTAAGTTTAAGAAAGCTGCGCATGAACGCACACAAACACAGACACAGAGTGCTGGCCAGCGCTCACAGTCATTAATTACAGCTATCTTTGTTTCTCTGTGAAAGAGAGGCTTGTATAGACAGACTCCCTCAGAGTGCACCGCGACTAACACCCTTCCAGCCACAACGAGAAACTAACTGCTCTGTCTCTCTTACTCTCTGTCTCTCTGTGTCTCTTACTCTCTGTCTTTCTGTCTCTCTTACTCTCTGTCTCTCTGTCTCTCTTACTCTCTGTCTCTCTGTCTCTCTTACTCTCTGTCGTTCTGTCTCTCTTACTCTCTGTCTCTCTGTCTCTCTTACTCTATGTCTCTCTTACTCTCTGTCTTTCTGTCTCTCTTACTCTCTGCCTCTCTTACTCTCTGTCTTTCTGTCTCTCTTACTCTCTGTCTTTCTGTCTATCTTACTCTCTGTGTCTCTTACTCTCTGTCTTTCTGTCTCTCTTACTCTCTGTCTTTCTGTCTCTCTTACTCTCTGTCTTTCTGTCTCTCTTACTCTCTGTCTATCTTAATCTCTGTATTTCTGTCTCTCTGCATTTCTGTCTTTCTGTCTTTCTGTCTCTCTTAATCTCTGTCTTTCTGTCTCTCTGTATTTCTGTCTCTCTGTCTTTCTTAATCTATGTCTTTCTGTCTCTCTTAAATCTCTGTCTCTCTTACTCTCTGTCTTTCTGTCTCTCTGTCTTTCTGTCTTTCTGTCTCTCTGTATTTCTGTCTCTCTTACTCCCTGTCTCTCTTACTCTCTGTCTTTCTGTCTTTCTATCTTTCTGTCTCTCTGTTTTTCTGTCTATCTTAATCTCTGTCTTTCTGTCTCTCTGTCTCTCTGTCTCTCTGTCTTTCTGTCTTTCTGTCTTTCTGTCTTTCTGTCTCTCTGTCTTTCTGTCTCTCTGTCTTTCTGTCTCCCTTAATCTCTGTCTTTCTGTCTCTCTTAATCTATGTCTTTCTGTCTCTCTTAATCTCTGTCTCTCTTACTCTTTGTCTTTCTGTCTCTCTTACTCTCTGTCTTTCTGTCTCTCTTAATCTCTGTCTTTCTGTCTCTCTTAATCTCTATATTTCTGTCTCTCTGTATTTCTGTCTTTCTGTCTTTCTGTCTTTCTGTCTCTCTTAATCTCTGTCTTTCTGTCTCTCTGTATTTCTGTCTCTCTGTCTTTCTGTCTTTCTGTCTCTCTTAATCTCTGTCTTTCTGTCTCTCTTAATCTCTGTCTTTCTGTCTCTCTGTATTTCTGTCTCTCTTACTCTCTGTCTCTCTTACTCTCTGTCTTTCTGTCTATTTATCTTTCTGTCTCTCTGTTTTTCTGTCTCTCTTAATCTCTGTCTTTCTGTCTCTCTGTCTCTCTGGCTCTCTGTCTTTCTGTCTTTCTGTCTCTCTGTCTTTCTGTCTCCCTTAATCTCTGTCTTTCTGTCTCTCTTACTCTCTGTCCTGTCTCTCTTACTCTCTGTCCTTTCTCTCTTACACATACGAAAGACTGATTATTCCCCTGCTTTGAGAATGTACAGAGACCTACTTTCGTCTAGTGTACCCCTCAGTCATTCAGTTCAAGAAGAAACTCAGCAGGCGGCCATCTTGTTGTGAGTCAATGCGAAGACAAAAACATGGTACATAACCACCGCCAAACAACACTTTTTTAGAACTGGGACAGATAAATAAGCTCTCTACCTTCAGGGCCACACTCTTTTCAACAGATTCACTCACATTGTTCTTGCTTAATTCCACCTCTTTCTGACTACCATTAGCCTGTGTGTGTGTGTGTGTGTGTGTGTGTGTGTGTGTGTGTGTGCGTGTGCGTGTGTGTGTGTGTACTGCTTCACAGTACTGAGATCTCTGAGACTGCAGGTAAATGGAGTTCCTTTTGTACTTTCCTTCTCTGGGGTGGGGGGGGGGGGTTGCTTTCCTTCTCTGGTGGAAGGGGGGGTTTACTTTCCTTCTCTGGTGGAAGGGGGGGTTTACTTTCCTTCTCTGGGGGGGGGGGGTTGCTTTCCATCTCTGGTGGAAGGGGGGGTTTACTTTCCTTCTCTGGGGGGAGGGGGGGTTCCTTTCCTTCTCTGGGGTGGGGGGGGGTTTCCTTTCCTTCTCTAGTGGAAGGGGGGGTTCCTTTCCTTCTCTGGCAGGGAGGGGGGGTTTCCTTTCCCTCTCTGGAGGGGATTTCATTCCTTCTCTGGAGGGGATTCCATATTCCTTTTCTGGGGGGGGGGGGGGGGGGGGTTCCATTCCTTCTCTGGAGGGGATTCCATTCCTTCTCTGGAGGGGATTCCATTCCTTCTCTGGGGGGGGGGGATTCCATTCCTTCTCTGGGGGGGATTCCATTCCTTCTCTGGGGGGGATTCCATTCCTTCTCTGGGGGGGATTCCATTCCTTCTCTGGGGGGGGGGGATTCCATTCCTTCTCTGGGGGGGTTCCATTCCTTCTCTGGAAGGGATTTCATTCCTTCTCTGGGGGGTATTCCATTCCTTCTCTGGGGGGGGGGGGGGTCCATTCCTTCTCTGGGAGGGATTCCATTCCTTCTCTGGGGGGGATTCCATTCCTTCTTTGGGGGGGATTCCATTCCTTCTCTGGGGGGGGGGGGGGATTACATTCCTTCTCTGGAGGGAGGGATTCCATTCCTTCTCTGGAGGGGATTCCATTCCTTCTCTGGGGGGGGATTCCATTCCTTCGCTGGGGGGGATTCCATTCCTTCTCTGGGGGGGATTCCGTTCCTTCTCTGGAGGGGATTCCATTCCTTCTCTGGGGAGGTTCCATTCCTTCTCTGGGGAGGTTCCTTTCTATCTCTGGGGAGGTTCCATTCCTTCTCTGGGGGGATTCCATTCCTTCTCTGGTGGGGATTTCAATCCTTCTCTGGGGGGGATTCCATTCCTTTTCTGGGGAGGTTCCATTCCTTCTCTGGGGGGGATTCCATTCCTTCTCTGGGGAGGTTCCATTCCTTCTCTGGGGAGGTTCCATTCCTTCTCTGGGGAGGTTCCATTCCTTCTCTGGGGAGGTTCCATTCCTTCCCTGGGGGGGTGTGTGGATTAGTGTTTTTGGCAAACAAACAACAGGGTTAGAGCTGCGTCGCTCCCCAAGGACCACTCAGACTCTACTAACGACAGGTCCCATGGTGTCCCCCAAGATGCCAGCTCAAAATATATTTTATCCAATGTGTGATATGTGTGTTGAGAGTGGGGTGAAGGGAGGTGCAGTGACGAAGTACAACACATGGGACTCCCTGTCATCTGTCAAGCACCAGACACTGGACACCCCCCCCACCTCTCTCACCAAACCCCTGCAAAGGGGAGCGTTGTCCCTGTCATATCTACATCCCCCTTGTTTCCTTCCCCAAATCCCGGGGAAGGGTGTGTGTTACTTCTCTGACAGAAATACTTTATTTATTTATGTTGACATGAATGTTTACAAAACACCTTTCACCCCTCCCTCACCCTCCTCTCCGTTTCTGATTCATCTGTTCTTTCCTCTGTGACAAAACAGCCATATTAAACAGAATACTAAATAAGACAGAGGACAGCAAGTTGTTTTTAAATATATTTATCTCTCTCCCTCTCTCCCTCCCTCTCTCTCTCTCTCCCTCTCATTCAAAGAGAAAAGAGGCATCTGTTTTCATCCCTAAACCAGAAGACAAATTAAGACATTCTATGTCAACATGACTCCTCCCTCTTATTAACCACTAGTGAACACATAGCTGAAATAACCACTTGTATAACCGCCTGGGACCTTCCCACGCAGCAGTTATGCCTTAATAACATGTGTGTGTGTGTTGAAATAGACAGACTTCTCTCTGCTCCCTCTGGTATGTGCTTCTATCTCTCCTTACATCAGCAGTTTTGGGTAATGTTTAGGGGTAATGTTTTGGGGTAATGCAGTTATGGGGTGATATAGTTTTGGGGTGACACAGATTTGGGGTAATGTTTTGGGGTAATGCAGCTTTGGGGGCATGTCATCATTCAATCATTCATACCGACGTGACACTAGCTGATGGATGCAAATCATGTTCTTCCCCCAAAACATAGCAAAACGACAATCTGTTTCAGTAGCTACAGTTAGCTAGCTAAGTCTCTAGCTAGGTATCACCATCTAAAATATCCCACATTTATAAGACACTTCTTATTTCATTGATGGCGGTCAGACCCACCTATGGAAAGCTAGCCACAATAAGGATTAGCCACAATAGTGGAATTTGCAGTTCACCTTTCGTCTCAAAATGTTGTAGTTAGGGATGGAGATTTCAGAGTTTTTGGTGGTCTTCCTATCTCTATCCTCTACTACACAGACAGACAGTATCCTCTATCCTCTACTACACAGACAGCGTCCTCTATCCTCTACTACACAGACAGACAGACAGACAGTATCCTCTATCCTCTACTACACAGACATACATTATCCTCTATCCTCTACTACACAGACAGTGTCCTTTATCCTCTACTACACAGACAGACAGTATCCTCTATCCTCTACTACACAGACAGACTGTATCCTCTATCCTCTACTACACAGACAGTATCCTCTATCCTCTACTACACAGACAGCATCCTCTATCCTCTACTACACAGACAGTATCCTCTATCCTCTACTACGCAGACAGACAGTATCCTCTATCCTCTACTACACAGACAGTGTCCTCTATCCTCTACTACGCAGACAGACAGTATCCTCTATCCTCTACTACACAGACAGACAGTATCCTCTATCCTCTACTACACAGACAGACAGTATCCTCTATCCTCTACTACACAGACAGACAGTATCCTCTATTCTCTACTACACAGACAGACAGTACACTCACCCTACAATTTACATAGACAGTTACTCTGCCTGACAACATACACAGACCGACATCTTAATCTCAGAGTTGGAGAAATAGTATAAAAATCATACTCGTCCAATTCTTGCGGTGCTCTCTCTGGTGACTGGTAAACTGGTGACTGGTATAATGTGACCACCCTCCCTCCCTCTACTCTCTTTCCCATACACACACACACGCACGCACGCATGCACGCAAGCACACACACACACACACACACCAACATCTTTCAGGGGTGACGTAAGTGAGTCTGACACATCGGGTCAGAGGTCAATCTGAAGTTCACAGCTTCCTGACCTCAAGGCCCCCCACTAGAAAACATGACTTTGCATTCCAGCTAGCTAACGGACATATGGAGCACAGGCAGGGTATATGCAGTCCAGAGAATAGGACCCTTTCAGCTTATTAACCACTAGTGAACACATAGCTGAAATAACCACTTGTATAACCGCCTGGGACC
Source organism: Oncorhynchus clarkii lewisi (assembly GCF_045791955.1). NCBI lineage: Eukaryota > Metazoa > Chordata > Actinopteri > Salmoniformes > Salmonidae > Oncorhynchus > Oncorhynchus clarkii. The sequence continues at coordinate 13,452,531 of NC_092161.1, read as the reverse complement.
TTCCCACGCAGCAGTTATGCCTTAATAACATGTGTGTGTGTGTTGAAATAGACAGACTTCTCTCTGCTCCCTCTGGTATGTGCTTCTATCTCTCCTTACATCAGCAGTTTTGGGTAATGTTTAGGGGTAATGTTTTGGGGTAATGCAGTTATGGGGTGATATAGTTTTGGGGTGACACAGATTTGGGGTAATGTTTTGGGGTAATGCAGCTTTGGGGGCATGTCATCATTCAATCATTCATACCGACGTGACACTAGCTGATGGATGCAAATCATGTTCTTCCCCCAAAACATAGCAAAACGACAATCTGTTTCAGTAGCTACAGTTAGCTAGCTAAGTCTCTAGCTAGGTATCACCATCTAAAATATCCCACATTTATAAGACACTTCTTATTTCATTGATGGCGGTCAGACCCACCTATGGAAAGCTAGCCACAATAAGGATTAGCCACAATAGTGGAATTTGCAGTTCACCTTTCGTCTCAAAATGTTGTAGTTAGGGATGGAGATTTCAGAGTTTTTGGTGGTCTTCCTATCTCTATCCTCTACTACACAGACAGACAGTATCCTCTATCCTCTACTACACAGACAGCGTCCTCTATCCTCTACTACACAGACAGACAGACAGACAGTATCCTCTATCCTCTACTACACAGACATACATTATCCTCTATCCTCTACTACACAGACAGTGTCCTTTATCCTCTACTACACAGACAGACAGTATCCTCTATCCTCTACTACACAGACAGACTGTATCCTCTATCCTCTACTACACAGACAGTATCCTCTATCCTCTACTACACAGACAGCATCCTCTATCCTCTACTACACAGACAGTATCCTCTATCCTCTACTACGCAGACAGACAGTATCCTCTATCCTCTACTACACAGACAGTGTCCTCTATCCTCTACTACGCAGACAGACAGTATCCTCTATCCTCTACTACACAGACAGACAGTATCCTCTATCCTCTACTACACAGACAGACAGTATCCTCTATCCTCTACTACACAGACAGACAGTATCCTCTATTCTCTACTACACAGACAGACAGTACACTCACCCTACAATTTACATAGACAGTTACTCTGCCTGACAACATACACAGACCGACATCTTAATCTCAGAGTTGGAGAAATAGTATAAAAATCATACTCGTCCAATTCTTGCGGTGCTCTCTCTGGTGACTGGTAAACTGGTGACTGGTATAATGTGACCACCCTCCCTCCCTCTACTCTCTTTCCCATACACACACACACGCACGCACGCATGCACGCAAGCACACACACACACACACACACCAACATCTTTCAGGGGTGACGTAAGTGAGTCTGACACATCGGGTCAGAGGTCAATCTGAAGTTCACAGCTTCCTGACCTCAAGGCCCCCCACTAGAAAACATGACTTTGCATTCCAGCTAGCTAACGGACATATGGAGCACAGGCAGGGTATATGCAGTCCAGAGAATAGGACCCTTTCAGCTAATTCTACTAATATGTAGCCAGCAGCACTGAATTAGCCTGCATATAACAGTCATTATTTATCCTATTAGTCATTATGTAGAACATCCTTGATAAACCATATTTTAGAAATACTAACACTATCACACCACTTAGTATGTTTAAACACCACCTAAAGATGTTTCACCTCTTCAACCTTTCTAGCTTGACCACTGGGATGAAACAGAGAGACAGCGGAGCACCACACACACGCAGGCATGCACACAAACACGCACGCACACACTCTCACACACACACACACAGTAATGAAGATTCTCTGGAGCTGAGAAAGGGCTGTCTGTGTAATGGAGCTGCATTTACATGAATGAGGCACTCCTACACTTCCTGACTAGGAGCTCTGCTCGTCTTCACTACCAGGTGAAGAAGACCAGGGGACGAAGACGGGAGGCCTATACATCCAGCTTAGATTAGCCTAGAGATTGCCGATGCAAGCATTCAACGTTTTTCTGGGGGAGCCGTCTGTCTAGTTGTCTACTTGTCTTACTACGGCTAACAAACAGCTCTTTCTCTCAGTCTGTATTGCTGTCGACTGGAGAACCAATATCCAGTTTCACATTCCTTAGGCTGTAAAAGAGAGGATTGTCTCCCCAGACCATCGCATGGTTTCACTTAGCAGGAAACAAAAGGTGCTGAGAACAACACAATGAGCTCTCAACAAGCAGCTCTAATGGTCGACAGGAAGAGCTGAATTACAGTTGATCCTTGGGAGAAAAACAACTACTGAACTCAAGAGCCCAACTCAAAATGGCTGACAGTCAGGTTTCATTATGTAGCTATTCGGCTTTCTCAGTGGTACCCTCACACAGCACTTAAACACACCTCTCTCTCTCACTCACACTCACACACATC
>NC_092161.1:13382656-13445156 GCF_045791955.1 Oncorhynchus clarkii lewisi | reverse complement strand
TTGCTGTCCCCAGTCCACCTAGCCGTGCTGCTGCTCCAGTTCCAACTGTTCTGCCTGTGATTATTATTATTTGACCATGCTGGTCATTTATGAACATTTTAATATCTTGGCCTTGTTCTGTTATAATCTCCACCCGGCACAGCCAGAAGAGGACTTGCCACCCCACATAGCCTGGTTCCTCTCTAGGTTTCATCCTAGGTTTTGGCCTTGCTTCTACACCTGCATTGCTTGCTGTTTTGGGTTTTAGGCTGGGTTTCTGTACAGCACTTTGAGATATCAGCTGATGTACGAAGGGTTTTATAAATACATTTGATTTGAATATACCTCTCTCTCTATTCCACTGCGGTAAAATAGTTTTTTATGCAAATCTACTGGAGTCAATCTCCTGTCTATCCTGTCTACAAAACATTAGGAACACCTTCCTAATATTGAGTTGCACCCCCTTTTGCCCTCAGACCAGCCTCATGGACTCTACAAGGTTTAACGAACCTTGAAGTGGATTTAACAAGTGACATCGATAAGGGATCATAGCTTCCACCTGGATTCACCAGGTCAGTCTATGTCATGGAAAGAGCAGGTGGTCCTAATGTTTTGAATACTCAGCATATAGGGCCATTTGATTTACAAATGAGAGAATGGGGTTGACCTCACCTAATGGTCAAGGAGAGATTGGCCAGTTTATACCAGAGCTATATAACCACCATCTTCCATCAGAGTCTGATGATTCAGGAGGGGGAAAGGAAGGAAGAAATAGAAATATGCAGGTGGGGGAGGACAAAAGGGGACTTTCCTTTTGATTGATCTGAATTCCAGTCCCCTCTCCTTCACCCTTACCTCTCCTCCTCCTCCCTCCTCCTCCTCCATCCTTACCTCCCTCCTCCTCCACCTCCATACTTACCGCTCTCATCCTCCTCCTCCCTCCTCCTCCTTCACCCTTACCTCTCCTCCTCCTCCCTCCTCCTCCTCTATCCTTACCTCCCTCCTCCTCCTCCATCCTTACCTCCCTCCTCCTCCACCTCCATACTTACCGCTCTCATCCTCCTCCTCCCTCCTCCTCCTTCACCCTTACCTCTCCTCCTCCTCCCTCCTCCTCCTCTATCCTTACCTCCCTCCTCCTCCTCCATCCTTACCTCCCTCCCTCCTCCTCCTCCATCATTACTTCCCTCCCTCCTCCTCCATCCTTACCTCCTCCTCCTCCTCCTTCCTTAACTCCATCCTTCCCTCCTCCTCCATCTCCTCCATCCTTACCTCCCCCCTCCCTCCTCCAACTACTCCTCCATCCTTACCTCCCTCCCCCCTCCTCCTCCTTCTCCTCCATCCCTCCCTCCTCCTTCCTCCTCCTCCACCTTCTCCTCCATCCTTACCCCCCTCCCTCCTCCTCCTCCTCCTCCTCCTCTCATCATTCTCTAGTTTAATTTCCCCCTTTTTTTCCTGGCTGGTCATGGCATAGCTAGAAGGATCATGGGTAATGAGATGGCTTATCTGCCTCTCCCCAGAGAGAGAGAGAGAGGCACCATCTCCCCAGACCATCTCTGTTTCTCTAGCCATCCCTTCTCTTTAACCCCCATCCATCGTTCTATGACTTATATCCCGCTTTCTATTTTCCCCCTGTTTCTCCCTCTCTGTTTCCCTCCCTCCCTCTCTGTTTCCCTCCCTCCCCTCTGTTTCCCTCCCTCCCTCTCTGTTTCCCTCCCTCCCTCTCTGTTTCCCTCTCTCCCTCTCTGTTTCCCTCCCTCCCTCTCTGTTTCCCTCCCTCCCACTCTGTTTCCCTCCCTCCCTCTCTGTTTCCCTCCCTCCCTCTCTGTTTCCCTCCCTCCCTTTCTGTTTCCCTCTCTCCCTCTCTCTTTCCCTCCCTCCCTCTCTGTTTCCCTCCCTCCCTCTCTGTTTCCCTCCCTCCCTCTCTGTTTCCCTCCCTCTTTCCCCCCTGTTTCCCTCCCTCTCTGTTTCCCTCCCTCCCTCTCTGTTTCCCTCCCTCCCTCTCTGTTTCCCTCCCTGCCTCTCTGTTTCCCTCCCTCTCTCTCTGTTTCCCTCCCTCCCTTTCTGTTTCTCACCCCCTATCCTGTTTCCCTCCCTCTCTGTTTCCCTCCCTCCCTCTCTGTTTCCCACCCTCTTTCCCCCTGTTTCCCTACCTCCCTCACTCTCTGTTTCCCTCCCTCACACCCTGTTTCCCTCCCTCCTTCTGTTTCCCCCCCCTCCCTGTTTCCCCACTTCCCTCCCCTGTTTACCTATCTCCCTCACTCTATGTTTCGCTCCCTCGATGATAAAGATGAGCATTACACGTGCTGGGGCCCCTGTGGGTTCAAAGGTTTGAAAAAGGGAAAGGAAGGGAAGAAAAACAAATTAAAAGAAAAGTACAAATATGGAAATATTTCGCTGGACCCCAGACAAGTCATTCTGCTGGACCCCAGACAAGTCATTCTGCTGGACCCCAGACAAGCCATTCTGCTGGGCCCCAGACAAGCCATTCTGCTGGACCCCAGACAAGTCATTCTGCTGGACCCCAGACAAGCCATTCTGCTGGACCCCAGACAAGCCATTCTGCTGGACCCCAGACAAGCCATTCTGCTGGACCCCAGACAAGCCCTTCTGCTGGACCCCAGACAAGTCATTCTGCTGGACCCCAGACAAGCCATTATGCTGGACCCCAGACAAGCCATTCTGCTGGACCCCAGACAAGCCATTCTGCTGGACCCCAGACAAGTCATTCTGCTGGGTCCCAGACAAGCCATTCTGCTGGGTCCCAGACAAGCCATTCTGCTGGGTCCCAGACAAATCATTCTTCTGGACCCCAGACAAGCCATTCTGCTGGACCCCAGACAAGCCATTCTGCTGGACCCCAGACAAGTCATTCTGCTGGACCCCAGACAAGTCATTCTGCTGGACCCCAGACAAGCCATTCTGCTGAGTCCCAGACAAGTCATTCTGCTGGACCCCAGACAAGCCATTCTGCTGGGTCCCAGACAAGCCATTCTGCTGGGTCCCAGACAAGTCATTCTGCTGGACCCCAGACAAGCCATTCTGCTGGACCCCAGACAAGCCATTCTGCTGGACCCCAGACAAGCCATTCTGCTGGACCCCAGACAAGCCATTCTGCTGGACCCCACACACATATGAAGGGGTAGAGGCAGAAGTAGCCCATGTCCTAGAGCTATACAGACCCTCAGTGTTCTAGAGCTATACAGACACTCAGTGTTCTAGAGCCATACAGACCCTCAGTGTTCTAGAGATATACAGACCATCAGTGTTCTATAGCTATACAGACCCTCAGTGTTCTAGAGCTATACAGACCCTCAGTGTTCTAGAGCTATACAGACCCTCAGTGTTCTAGAGCTATACAGACCCTCAGTGTTCTAGAGCTATACAGACACTCAGTGTTCTAGAGCTATACAGACCCTCAGTGTTCTAGAGCTATACAGACCCTCAGTGTTCTAGAGCTATACAGACCCTCAGTGTTCTAGAGATATACAGACCCTCAGTGTTCTAGAGCTATACAGACCCTCAGTGTTCTAGGGCTATACAGACCCTCAGTGTTCTAGAGCTATACAGACCCTCAGTATTCTAGAGCTATACAGACCCTCAGTGTTCTAGAGATATACAGACCCTCAGTGTTCTAGAGCTATACAGGCCCTCAGTGTTCTAGAGCTATACAGACCCTCAGTGTTCTAGAGCTATACAGACCATCAGTTTTCTAGAGCTATACAGACCCTCAGTGTTCTAGAGCTATACAGACCCTCAGTGTTCTAGAGCTATACAGACCCTCAGTGTTCTAGAGCTATACAGACCCTAAGTGTTCTAGAGCTATGCAGACACTCAGTGTTCTAGAGCTACACAGACCCTCAGTGTTCTAGTGCTATACATACCCTCAGTGTTATAGGGCTATAGAGACCCACAGTGTTCTAGAGCTACACAGACCCTCAGTGTTCTAGGGCTATACAGACCCTCAGTGTTCTAGAGCTATACAGACACTCAGTGTTCTAGAGCTATACAGACCCTCAGTGTTCTAGAGCTACACAGACCCTCAGTGTTCTAGAGCTATACAGACCCTCTGTGTTCTAGAGCTATACAGACCCTCAGTGTTCTAGAGATATACAGACCCTCAGTTTTCTAGGGCTGTACACACCCTCAGTGTTCTAGAGCTATATGGACCCTCAGTGTTCTAGAGTAACACAGACCCCCAGTGTTCTAGAGCTATACAGACACTCAGTGTTCTAGGGCTATACAGACCCTCAGTGTTCTAGAGCTATACAGGCCCTCAGTGTTCTAGAGCCATACATACCCTCAGTGTTCTAGAGCTATACAGACCCTCAGTGTTCTAGGGCTATACAGACCCTCATTGTTCTAGAGCTACACATACTCTCAGTGTTCTAGAGCTAGGTAGAGGACAGTAGAGGGGTAACTGAGTGCATGTAGAGGACAGTAGAGGGGTAACTGAATGCATGTAGAGGACAGTAGAGGGGTAACTGAATGCATGTAGAGGACAGTAGAGGGGTAACGGAATGCATGTAGAGGACAGTAGAGGGGTAACTAAATGCATGTAGAGGACAGTAGAGGTAGAGGACAGCAGAGGGGTAACTGAATGCATATAGAGGACAGTAGAGGGGTAACTGAGTGCATGTAGAGGGGTAACTGAATGCATGTAGAAGACAGTAGAGGGGTAACTGAGTGCATGTAGAGGACAGTAGAGGGGTAACTAAATGCATGTAGAGGACAGTAGAGGTAGAGGACAGTAGAGGGGTAACTGAATGCATGTAGAGGACAGTAGAGGGGTAACTGAATGCATGTAGAGGACAGTAGAGGGGTAACTGAATGCATGTAGAGGACAGTAGAGGGGTAACTGAGTGCATGTAGAGGACAGTAGAGAGGTAACTGAATGCATGTAGAGGACAGTAGAGGGGTAACTGAATGCATGTAGAGGACAGTAGAGGGGTAACTAAATGCATGTAGAGGACAGTAGAGGGGTAACTGAATGCATGTAGAGGACAGTAGAGGGGTAACTAAATGCATGTAGAGGACAGTAGAGGTAGAGGACAGTAGAGGGGTAACTGAGTGCATATAGAAGACAGTAGAGGGGTAACTGAGTGCATGTAGAGGACAGTAGAGGGGTAACTAAATGCATGTAGAGGACAGTAGAGGTAGAGGGCAGTAGAGGGGTGACTGAATGCATGTAGAGGACAGTAGAGGGGTAACTGAATGCATGTAGAGGACAGTAGAGGGGTAACTGAGTGCATGTAGAAGACAGTAGAGGGGTAACTGAATGCATGTAGAGGACAGTAGAGAGGTAACTGAATGAGTGTAGAGGACAGTAGAGGGGTAACTAAATGCATGTAGAGGACAGTAGAGGTAGAGGACAGTAGAGGGGTAACTGAGTGCATGTAGAGGACAGTAGCGGGGTAACTGAATGCATGTAGAGGACAGTAGAGGGGTAACTGAATGCATGTAGAGGACAGTAGAGGGGTAACTGAATGCATGTAGAGGACAGTAGAGGTAGAGGACAGTAGAGGTCGAGGACAGTAGAGGGGTAACTGAATGCATGTAGAGGACAGTAGAGGGGTAACTGAATGCATGTAGAGGACAGTAGAGGGGTAACTAAATGCATGTAGAGGACAGTAGAGGTAGAGGACAGTAGAGGTAGAGGACAGTAGAGGGGTAACTGAATGCATGTAGAGGACAGTAGAGGTAGAGGACAGTAGAGGGGTAACTGAATGCATGTAGAGGACAGTAGAGGGGTAACTGAATGCATGTAGAGGACAGTAGAGGGGTAACTGCGTGCATGTAGATGACAGTAGAGGGGTAACTGAATGCATGTAGAGGACAGTAGAGGTAGAGGACAGTAGAGGGGTAACTGAGTGCATGTAGAGGACAGTAGAGGGGTAACTGAATGCATGTAGAGGACAGTAGAGGGGTAACTGAATGAGTGTAGAGGACAGTAGAGGGGTAACTAAATGCATGTAGAGGACAGTAGAGGTAGAGGACAGTAGAGGGGTAACTGAGTGCATGTAGAGGACAGTAGCGGGGTAACTGAATGCATGTAGAGGACAGTAGAGGGGTAACTGAATGCATGTAGAGGACAGTAGAGGGGTAACTGAATGCATGTAGAGGACAGTAGAGGTAGAGGACAGTAGAGGTCGAGGACAGTAGAGGGGTAACTGAATGCATGTAGAGGACAGTAGAGGGGTAACTGAATGCATGTAGAGGACAGTAGAGGGGTAACTGAATGCATGTAGAGGACAGTAGAGGGGTAACTGCGTGCATGTAGATGACAGTAGAGGGGTAACTGAATGCATGTAGAGGACAGTAGAGGTAGAGGACAGTAGAGGGGTAACTGAGTGCATGTAGAGGACAGTAGAGGGGTAACTGAATGCATGTAGAGGACAGTAGAGGGGTAACTGAATGAGTGTAGAGGACAGTAGAGGGGTAACTAAATGCATGTAGAGGACAGTAGAGGTAGAGGACAGTAGAGGGGTAACTGAGTGCATGTAGAGGACAGTAGCGGGGTAACTGAATGCATGTAGAGGACAGTAGAGGGGTAACTGAATGCATGTAGAGGACAGTAGAGGTAGAGGACAGTAGAGGTCGAGGACAGTAGAGGGGTAACTGAATGCATGTAGAGGACTGTAGAGGGGTAACTGAATGCATGTAGAGGACAGTAGAGGGGTAACTAAATGCATGTAGAGGACAGTAGAGGTAGAGGACAGTAGAGGTAGAGGACAGTAGAGGGGTAACTGAATGCATGTAGAGGACAGTAGAGGTAGAGGACAGTAGAGGGGTAACTGAATGCATGTAGAGGACAGTAGAGGGGTAACTGAATGCATGTAGAGGACAGTAGAGGGGTAACTGCGTGCATGTAGATGACAGTAGAGGGGTAACTGAATGCATGTAGAGGACAGTAGAGGTAGAGGACAGTAGAGGGGTAACTGAGTGCATGTAGAGGACAGTAGAGGGGTAACTGAATGCATGTAGAGGACAGTAGAGGGGTAATTGAATGCATGTAGAGGACAGTAGAGGGGTAACTGAATGCATGTAGAGGACAGTAGAGGGGTAACTGAATGCATGTAGAGGACAGTAGAGGTAGAGGACAGTAGAGGGGTAACTGAGTGCATGTAGAGGACAGTAGAGGGGTAACTGAATGCATGTAGAGGACAGTAGAGGGGTAACTGAATGCATGTAGAGGACAGTAGAGGTAGAGGACAGTAGAGGTAGAGGACAGTAGAGGGGTGACTGAATGCATGTAGAGGACAGTAGAGGTAGAGGACAGTAGAGGTAGAGGACAGTAGAGGTGTAACTGAGTGCATGTAGAGGACAGTAGAGGTAGAGGACAGTAGAGGGGTAACTGAGTGCATGTAGAGGACAGTAGAGGGGTAACTGAATGCATGTAGAGGACAGTAGAGGGGTAATTGAATGCATGTAGAGGACAGTAGAGGGGTAACTGAATGCATGAAGAGGACAGTAGAGGGGTAACTAAATGCATGTAGAGGACAGTAGAGGTAGAGGACAGTAGAGGGGTAATTGAATGCATGTAGAGGACAGTAGAGGGGTAACTGAATGCATGTAGAGGACAGTAGAGGTAGAGGACAGTAGAGGGGTAACTGAATGCATGTAGAGGACAGTAGAGGGGTAACTAAATGCATGTAGAGGACAGTAGAGGTAGAGGACAGTAGAGGGGTAACTGAATGCATATAGAGGACAGTAGAGGGGTAACTGAATGCATGTAGAAGACATTAGAGGGGTAACTGAGTGCATGTAGAGGACAGTAGAGAGGTAACTATATGCATGTAGAGGACAGTAGAGGTAGAGGGCAGTAGAGGGGTAACTGAATGCATGTAGAGGACAGTAGAGGGGTAACTGAATGCATGTAGAGGACAGTAGAGGGGTAACTGAATGCATGTAGAGGACAGTAGAGGGGTAACTGAGTGCATGTAGAGGACAGTAGAGGGGTAACTGAATGCATGTAGAGGACAGTAGATGTAGAGGACAGTAGAGGTAGAGGACAGTAGAGGGGTAACTGAATGCATGTAGAGGACAGTAGAGGGGTAACTGAATGCATGTAGAGGCCAGTAGAGGGGTAACTGAATGCATGTAGAGGACAGTAGAGGTAGAGGACAGTAGAGGGGTAACTGAGTGCATGTAGAGGACAGTAGAGGGGTAACTGAATGCATGTAGAGGACAGTAGAGGGGTAACTGAATGCATGTAGAGGACAGTAGAGGGGTAACTGAATGCATGTAGAGGACAGTAGAGGGGTAACTAAATGCATGTAGAGGACAGTAGAGGTAGAGGACAGTAGAGGTAGAGGACAGTAGAGGGGTAACTGAATGCATGTAGAGGACAGTAGAGGTAGAGGACAGTAGAGGGGTAACTGAATGCATGTAGAGGACAGTAGAGGGGTAACTGAATGCATGTAGAGGACAGTAGAGGGGTAACTGCGTGCATGTAGAGGACAGTAGAGGGGTAACTGAATGCATGTAGAGGACAGTAGAGGTAGAGGACAGTAGAGGGGTAACTGAGTGCATGTAGAGGACAGTAGAGGGGTAACTGAATGCATGTAGAGGACAGTAGAGGGGTAATTGAATGCATGTAGAGGACAGTAGAGGGGTAACTGAATGCATGTAGAGGACAGTAGAGGGGTAACTGAATGCATGTAGAGGACAGTAGAGGTAGAGGACAGTAGAGGGGTAACTGAGTGCATGTAGAGGACAGTAGAGGGGTAACTGCATGCATGTAGAGGACAGTAGAGGTAGAGGACAGTAGAGGTAGAGGACAGTAGAGGGGTGACTGAATGCATGTAGAGGACAGTAGAGGTAGAGGACAGTAGAGGTAGAGGACAGTAGAGGGGTAACTGAGTGCTTGTAGAGGACAGTAGAGGTAGAGGACAGTAGTGGGGTGACTGAATGCATGTAGAGGACAGTAGAGGTAGAGGACAGTAGAGGGGTAACTGAGTGCATGTAGAGGACAGTAGAGGTAGAGGACAGTAGAGGGGTGACTGAATGCAAGTAGAGGACAGTGGGTTGACCTTCTCACCTTCTTCACTGGCCAAAGCTAAATCGCTCGCCAGGAAGCTTAAGACACGTACACCCGAGTCCACATGACCCAGACATGGCTTAAAAGGCATTACAACTCTGGGAGCTTTTAATTATGTTGTTATATGTTGGCACCAATTAAAAATGGTCTGTCTTACTCACTCTCTTTGTGCGTGTGTGTGTGTGTGTGTGTGTGTGTGTGTGATAACATCATCCTATTTTCTAGGACAATGAGGTAGTTCAGGGTTGCTTTTCTGCCTATTCTCCCTTTTCAGAGAAAATAAATGGCTCCACTAATATTGTTGGACGTGTTTCCCTATTTCTCCTCTTTGGTTTATCCCTTTATATTGCCTCAGACTTGGTCTTATACCTTCGCCTTTAATCATTGCTAATAAAAAATAAAATAAATCCCTGCTATGATTTTTAATGGCTGCCAATGCTTCATGTTGCCTAGCTGGCTATTGCCAGACGATAATCAACTGCTGGGAACACACAGCCATTCACTGCACTACAGGGCACACATACACACCACAGTCACATCGCTAGGGCTGGTCAATAGTTCCTCATTAGCTTAATACGTCCAGTGTACAAAACACAGACCAGGTGAATCCAGGTGAAAGATATGATCCCTTATTGATGTCATCTGTTAAATCAATTTCAATCAGTGTAGATGAAGGGGAGGACACAGGAGAAGGATTGATAGAGTATAGAGGATAGAGAATAGAGGATAGAGGATAGAGGGAGTAGAGAAAAGAGGATAGAGAATAGAGGGAGTAGAGAAAAGAGGATAGAGAATAGAGGATAGAGAATAGAGAATAGAGGATATAGGATAGCGGATAGAGGATAGAGAAGAGAGGATAGAGGATAGAGAACAGAGGATAGAGGATAGAGAATAGAGGATAGAGGATAGAGAATATAGGATAGATGATAGAGGATGGAGCTTAGAGGGAGTAGAGTATAGAGTATAGAGAATAGAGAAGAGGATAGAAGGAGTAGAGATTAGAGGATAGAGGATAGCGGGAGTAGAGAATAGAGGATATAGGATAGAGGATAGAGGATAGAGAATAGAGGATAGAGGATAGAGAATAGAGGATAGAGGATAGAGAATAGAGGATAGAGGATAGAGGGAGTAGAGAAAAGAGGATAGAGAATAGAGGATAGAGGATAGAGAATAGAGGATAGAGAATAGAGGATAGAGGATAGAGGGAGTAGAGAAAAGAGGATAGAGAATAGAGGATAGAGAATAGAGAATAGAGGATATAGGATATAGGATAGAGGATTGAGGATAGATGATAGAGGATAGAGTATAGAATAGAGGATAGAGAATAGAGGATAGAGGATAGAGGGAGTAGAGAAAATAGGATAGAGAATAGAGGATAGAGAATAGAGGATAGAGAATAGAGGATAGAGGATAGAGGGAGTAGATAAAAGAGGATAGAGAATAGAGGATAGAGAATAGAGGATAGAGGATAGAATAGATGATAGAGTATAGAGGATAGAGAATAGAGGATAGAGTATAGAATAGAGGATAGAGTATAGACGATAGAGAATAGAGGATAGAGGATAGAGGGAGTAGAGAAAAGAGGATAGAGAATAGAGGATAGAGAATAGAGAATAGAGGATATAGGATATAGGATAGAGGATAGAAGATAGAGAATAGAGGATAGAGGATAGAGGATAGAGAATAGAGGATAGAGGATAGAGAATAGAGGATAGAGAATAGAGGATAGAGGATAGAGGGAGTAGAGAAAAGAGGATAGAGGATAGAGAAAAGAGGATAGAGGATAGAGAATAGAGGATATAGGATAGAGGATAGAGGATAGAGAATAGAGGATAGAGGATAGAGGGAGTAGAGAAAAGAGGATAGAGGATAGAGAAAAGAGGATAGAGGATAGAGAATAGAGGATAGAGGATAGAGAATAGAGGATAGAGAATAGAGGATAGAGTATAGAATAGAGGATAGAGTATAGAGGATAGAGAATAGAGGATAGAGGATAGAGGGAGTAGAGAAAAGAGGATAGAGAATAGAGGATAGAGAATAGAGAATAGAGGATATAGGATAGAGGATAGAGGATAGAGAATAGAGGATAGAGGATAGAGGATAGAGAATAGAGGATAGAGAATAGAGGATAGATGATAGAGGATGGAGCTTAGAGGGAGTAGAGTATAGAGTATAGAGAATAGAGAAGAGGATAGAAGGAGTAGAGATTAGAGGATAGAGGATAGAGGGACACAGGAGAAGGATTGATAGAGTATAGAGGATAGAGAATAGAGGATAGAGGATAGAGGGAGTAGAGAAAAGAGGATAGAGAATAGAGGGAGTAGAGAAAAGAGGATAGAGAATAGAGGATAGAGAATAGAGAATAGAGGATATAGGATAGCGGATAGAGGATAGAGAAGAGAGGATAGAGGATAGAGAATAGAGGATATAGGATAGAGAATAGAGGATAGAGGATAGAGAATAGAGGATAGATGATAGAGGATGGAGCTTAGAGGGAGTAGAGTATAGAGTATAGAGAATAGAGAAGAGGATAGAAGGAGTAGAGATTAGAGGATAGAGGATAGCGGGAGTAGAGAATAGAGGATATAGGATAGAGGATAGAGGATAGAGAATAGAGGATAGAGGATAGAGAATAGAGGATAGAGGATAGAGGGAGTAGAGAAAAGAGGATAGAGAATAGAGGATAGAGGATAGAGAATAGAGGATAGAGAATAGAGGATAGAGGATAGAATAGATGATAGAGAATAGAGGATAGAGGATAGAGAATAGAGGATAGAGAATAGAGGATAGAGGATAGAATAGATGATAGAGTATAGAGGATAGAGAATAGAGGATATAGTATAGAATAGAGGATAGAGAATAGAGGATAGAGAATAGAGAATAGAGGATATAGGATAGAGGATTGAGGATAGATGATAGAGGATAGAGTATAGAATAGAGGATAGAGAATAGAGGATAGAGGATAGAGGGAGTAGAGAAAATAGGATAGAGAATAGAGGATAGAGAATAGAGGATAGAGAATAGAGGATAGAGGATAGAGGGAGTAGATAAAAGAGGATAGAGAATAGAGGATAGAGAATAGAGGATAGAGGATAGAATAGATGATAGAGTATAGAGGATAGAGAATAGAGGATAGAGTATAGAATAGAGGATAGAGTATAGACGATAGAGAATAGAGGATAGAGGATAGAGGGAGTAGAGAAAAGAGGATAGAGAATAGAGGATAGAGAATAGAGAAAAGAGGATATAGGATAGAGGATAGAAGATAGAGAATAGAGGATAGAGGATAGAGGATAGAGAATAGAGGATAGAGGATAGAGAATAGAGGATAGAGAATAGAGGATAGAGGATAGAGGGAGTAGAGAAAAGAGGATAGAGGATAGAGAAAAGAGGATAGAGGATAGAGAATAGAGGATAGAGGATAGAGAATAGAGGATAGAGAATAGAGGATAGAGGATAGAGGGAGTAGAGAAAAGAGGATAGAGGATAGAGAAAAGAGGATAGAGGATAGAGGATAGAATAGAGGATAGAGAATAGAGGATAGAGAATAGAGGATAGAGTATAGAATAGAGGATAGAGTATAGAGAATAGAGGATAGAGGATAGAGAATAGAGGATAGATGATAGAGGATGGAGCTTAGAGGGAGTAGAGTATAGAGTATAGAGAATAGAGAAGAGGATAGAAGGAGTAGAGATTAGAGGATAGAGGATAGCGGGAGTAGAGAATAGAGGATATAGGATAGAGGATAGAGGATAGAGAATAGAGGATAGAGGATAGAGAATGGAGAATAGAGGATAGAGAATAGAGGATAGAGGATAGAGGGAGTAGAGAAAAGAGGATAGAGAATAGAGGATAGAGGATAGAGAATAGAGGATAGAGAATAGAGGATAGAGGATAGAGGGAGTAGAGAAAAGAGGATAGAGAATAGAGGATAGAGGATAGAATAGATGATAGAGTATAGAGGATAGAGAATAGAGGATAGAGTATAGAATAGAGGATAGAGAATAGAGGATAGAGAATAGAGAATAGAGGATATAGGATAGAGGATTGAGGATAGATGATAGAGGATAGAGTATAGAATAGAGGATAGAGAATAGAGGATAGAGGATAGAGGGAGTAGAGAAAATAGGATAGAGAATAGAGGATAGAGAATAGAGGATAGAGAATAGAGGATAGATGATAGAGGGAGTAGATAAAAGGGGATAGAGAATAGAGGATAGAGAATAGAGGATAGAGGATAGAATAGATGATAGAGTATAGAGGATAGAGAATAGAGGATAGAGTATAGAATAGAGGATAGAGTATCGACGATATAGAATAGAGGATAGAGGATAGAGGGAGTAGAGAAAAGAGGATAGAGAATAGAGGATAGAGAATAGAGAATAGAGGATATAGGATAGAGGATAGAAGATAGAGAATAGAGGATAGAGGATAGAGGATAGAGAATAGAGGATAGAGGATAGAGAATAGAGGATAGAGAATAGAGGATAGAGGATAGAGGGAGTAGAGAAAAGAGGATAGAGGATAGAGAAAAGAGGATAGAGGATAGAGGATAGAATAGAGGATAGAGAATAGAGGATAGAGAATAGAGGATAGAGTATAGAATAGAGGATAGAGTATAGAGGATAGAGGATAGAGGATAGAGGGAGTAGAGAAAAGAGGATAGAGAATAGAGGATAGAGAATAGAGAATAGAGGATATAGGATAGAGGATAGAGGATAGATAATAGAGGATAGAGGATAGAGGATAGAGAATAGAGGATAGAGGATAGAGAATAGAGGATAGATGATAGAGGATGGAGCTTAGAGGGAGTAGAGTATAGAGTATAGAGAATAGAGAATAGAGGATAGAAGGAGTAGAGATTAGATGATAGAGGATAGAGGGAGTAGAGAACAGAGGATAGAGGATAGAGGATAGAGGAGAGAGAATAGAGGATAGAGGACAGAGAATAGAGGACAGTAGAGGATAGAGGATAGAGGATAGAGGGAGTAGGGAAATAGAGGAGTGAGGGAGTACCAGTACCAGTACGTGTGTCTACCAGTTCGGTGCATCACGTTATTAAAGTGGCCTAGGCTTGTTAACACCGTGATGCTGTGTTGGTTTGTGAGTTGATGGCTGCTGTGTGTCTACCAGTACGGTTGTGGATGATGTCATAACAGAATTGAACGGTACCTTGTACAGCCTAATGGCAGCCTCGTGTCGTTGGTTGGTGGCGTGCAGCCGCAGTTTATCCACACTGTTGCTGTAGTAGTCGCACGCGTTGCACTTCAGATGCACGGGGTTGCCGATGGCGACGCACTTCAACCTCCACTGGTTGGCTTTCCCTCCTTCCTTGATGTGTGCCACCAGCTGATGCTTCTGCATGTGTTTGTCTGTCTTACAGTGCAGCTGGAAGTTGGCCTTGAGCTGGGTGTTGTAGGTGCACAGCTTGCACTGGTACACATCTCCCACAATGCCACGCCACTCGTCCTCGGGCAGGGTGCGTTCCGCGTTGACGTGGGCGCCAAGCACCTCCAGGCTGTCAGAGGTGAAGCGGCTGCAGATGGAACACTGGTAGATGTGGACCGACGGGTCGCTGATGGGTGGGGAGAGCTCGCCACTGCCGCCGGAGAGGACAGACAGGTCGTCAGCCATCAGCTGACCACTGGCCAGATGCAGCTCCGCAGACAAGTCATTATTCACTGGGGACAGAGAGAGAGAGAGTGACGGTTAGAGAAAGAAGAGAGGTGACACAGAGAGAGTGATTTGGAAGACAAGGAGAATAAGAGAGAAGGAAAGGTGGAGGAGGTGGAGGTGGAGGAGGAGGTGGAGGAGCTGGAGTTGGAGGACGAGGAGGAGGTGTAGGTGGAGGAGGAGGAAGAGGAGGAGGAGGAGGAGGTGGAGATGGTGGAGGTGGTGGAGGTGGTGGAGGAGGTGGAGTTGGAGGAGGAGGTGGAGGAGGAGGAGGTGGAGGAGGAGGTGGTGGAGGAGGTGGAGGTGGAGAAGGAGGTGGAGGTGGAGGAGGAGGTGGAGATGGTGGAGGTGGAGGAGGTGGAGGAGGAGGTGGAGGTGGAGGTGGAGGAGGAGGAGGTGGAGGAGGAGGTGGTGGAGGAGGTGGAGGTGGAGAAGGAGGTGGAGGTGGAGGAGGAGGTGGAGATGGTGGAGGTGGAGGAGGTGGAGGAGGAGGTGGAGGTGGAGGTGGAGGTGGAGGAGGAGGTGGAGGTGGAGGTGGAGGTGGAGGTGGAGTTGGAGGAGGAGGTGGAGGAGGAGGAGGTGGGGGAGGAGGTGGTGGAGGAGGTGGAGGTGGAGAAGGAGGTGGAGGTGGAGGAGGAGGTGGAGATGGTGGAGGTGGAGGAGGTGGAGGAGGAGGTGGAGGTGGAGGTGGAGGAGGAGGAGGTGGAGGAGGAGGAGGTGGAGAAGGAGGTGGAGGTGGAGGAGGAGGTGGAGATGGTGGAGGTGGAGGAGGTGGAGGAGGAGGTGGAGGTGGAGGTGGAGTTGGAGGAGGAGGTGGAGGAGGAGGAGGTGGAGGAGGAGGTGGTGGAGGAGGTGGAGGTGGAGAAGGAGGTGGAGGTGGAGGAGGAGGTGGAGATGGTGGAGGTGGAGGAGGTGGAGGAGGAGGTGGAGGTGGAGGTGGAGGAGGAGGAGGTGGAGGAGGAGGAGGTGGAGGAGGAGGTGGTGGAGGAGGTGGAGGTGGAGAAGGAGGTGGAGGTGGAGGAGGAGGTGGAGATGGTGGAGGTGGAGGAGGTGGAGGAGGAGGTGGAGGTGGAGGTGGAGGAGGAGGTGGAGGTGGAGGTGGCGGAGATGGAGGAGGAGGTGGTAGAGGTGGAGGAGGAGGTGGTAGAGGAGGTGGAGGTGGTGGAGGTGGAGGAGGAGGTGGTAGAGGTGGTAGAGGTGGAGGAGGTGGAGGAGGAGTTGGAGGTGGTGGAGGAGTGAGGCATGAAGAAGACTAGCCATAGCATAGCACTATAGGCCTCAGTCACACCAAAGGATTTGATCAAATAAAGCATTGCACAGACCCAGTGGCTCCATACAAAGCCTTGCCTATAAAAAAATATATAATAGGATTGGATCAGGATCAATTACAGTCATCCCTTTCAACTTGTCAGCTTCCTCATCAGATAGTTTTAATGACTCTGGGCTAGGGCAGTGCAGGGCTAGCTTTAGAGTAGTGGGTAGCAAAGCTAGTAGGCCTTCTCACACAATATGAAACGCTGATCGATACAAAAGGAGCTCTGTTCTGTTACGACACTGCTCTCTCTCTCTCTCTCTCTCTCTCTCTCTCTCTCTCTCTCTCTCTCTCTCTCTCTCTCTCTCTCTCTCTCTCTCTCTCTCTCAGTCCAAGGGTCTTTATTATCATGGGAAACATATGTTAACGTTGCCAAAGCAAGTGAAGTGGATAATAAACAGAAGTGAAATAAACCATAATAATGAACAGTAAACATTATACTCACAAACATTTCAAATATACACACACACACACACAACACGTACATACACACACAACACGTACATACAGGCACACTGTCGCCACACTTCCACATTCACCACATACGCTGCTGCTACTGTCTATTATCTATCCTAGTCACTTTACCCCTACGTATATACAGGCACACTACTGTCTATTATCTATCCTAGTCACTAAACCCCTACGTATATACAGACACACTACTGTCTATTATCTATCCTAGTCACTAAACCCCTACGTATATACAGGCACACTACTGTCTATTATCTATCCTAGTCACTAAACCCCTACGTATATACAGGCACACTACTGTCTATTATCTATCCCAGTCACTTTACCCCTACGTATATACAGGCACACTACTGTCTATTATCTATCCTAGTCCCTAAACCCCTATGTATATACAGGCACACTACTGTCTATTATCTATCCTAGTCACTTTACCCCTACGTATATACAGGCACACTACTGTCTATTATCTATCCTAGTCACTAAACCCCTACGTACGGTATATACAGACACACTACTGTCTATTATCTATCCTAGTCACTTTACCCCTACGTACAGTGCCTTGCGAAAGTATTCGGCCCCCTTGAACTTTGCGAGCTTTTGCCACATTTCAGGCTTCAAACATAAAGATATAAAACTGTATTTTTTTGTGAAGAATCAATAACAAGTGGGACACAATCATGAAGTGGAACGACATTTATTGGATATTTCAAACTTTTTTAACAAATCAAAAACTGAAAAATTGGGCGTGCAAAATTATTCAGCCCCCTTAAGTTAATACTTTGTAGCGCCACCTTTTGCTGCGATTACAGCTGTAAGTCGCTTGGGGTATGTCTCTATCAGTTTTGCACATCGAGAGACTGACATTTTTTCCCATTCCTCCTTGCAAAACAGCTCGAGCTCAGTGAGGTTGGATGGAGAGCATTTGTGAACAGCAGTTTTCAGTTCTTTCCACAGATTCTCGATTGGATTCAGGTCTGGACTTTGACTTGGTCATTCTAACACCTGGATATGTTTATTTTTGAACCATTCCATTGTAGATTTTGCTTTATGTTTTGGATCATTGTCTTGTTAGAAGACAAATCTCCATCCCAGTCTCAGGTCTTTTGCAGACTCCATCAGGTTTTCTTCCAGAATGGTCCTGTATTTGGCTCCATCCATCTTCCCATCAATTTTAACCATCTTCCCTGTCCCTGCTGAAGAAAAGCAGGCCCAAACCAAGATGCTGCCACCACCATGTTTGACAGTGGGGATGGTGTGTTCAGCTGTGTTGCTTTTACGCCAAACATAACGTTTTGCATTGTTGCCAAAAAGTTCAATTTTGGTTTCATCTGACCAGAGCACCTTCTTCCACATGTTTGGTGTGTCTCCCAGGTGGCTTTTTGGCAAACTTTAAACAACACTTTTTATGGATATCTTTAAGAAATGGCTTTCTTGCCACACTTCCATAAAGGCCATATTTGTGCAATATACGACTGATTGTTGTCCTATGGACAGAGTCTCAGCTGTAGATCTCTGCAGTTCATCCAGAGTGATCATGGGCCTCTTGGCTGCATCTCTGATCAGTCTTCTCCTTGTATGAGCTGAAAGTTTAGAGGGACGGCCAGGTCTTGGTAGATTTGCAGTGCTCTGATACTCCTTCCATTTCAATATTATCGCTTGCACAGTGCTCCTTGGGATATTTAAAGCTTGGAAAATCTTTTTGTATCCAAATCCGGCTTTAAACTTCTTCACAACAGTATCTCGGACCTGCCTGGTGTGTTCCTTGTTCTTCATGATGCTCTCTGCGCTTTTAACGGACCTCTGAGACTATCACAGTGCAGGTGCATTTATACAGAGACTTGATTACACACAGGTGGATTGTATTTATCATCATTAGTCATTTAGGTCAACATTGGATCATTCAGAGATCCTCACTGAACTTCTGGAGAGAGTTTGCTGCACTGAAAGTAAAGGGGCTGAATAATTTTGCACGCCCAATTTTTCAGTTTTTGATTTGTTAAAAAAGTTTGAAATATCCAATAAATGTCGTTCCACTTCATGATTGTGTCCCACTTGTTGTTGATTCTTCACAAAAAAATACAGTTTTATATCTTTATGTTTGAAGCCTGAAATGTGGCAAAAGGTTGCAAAGTTCAAGGGGGCCGAATACTTTCGCAAGGCACTGTATATACAGTGCCTTTGGAAAGGATTCAGACCCCTTCACTTTTTCTGCATTTTTGTTACATTACAGCCTTATTCTAAAATGGATTCCATTTTTTTCCATTCATCAGTCAACACACAATATCCCATAACGACAATTTTGTTTTGCATATTTTTTACATTTTTTTTAAAAAATACCTTATTTACATAAGTATTCAGACCTTTTGCTATGAGACTCTAAATGGAGATCAGGTGAATCCTGTTTCCATTGATCATCCTTGAGATGTTTCTACAACTTGATTGGTGTCCACCTGGTCTAAATTCAATTAATTGGACATGATTTGGAAAGGCACACAAATGTCTATATAAGGTCCCACAGTGCATGTCAGAGCAAAAACCAAGCCATGTGGTCGAAGGAATTGTCCGTAGAGCTCCGAGACATGATTGTGTTGAGTCACAGATCTGGGGAAGGGTACCAAAACATTTATGCAGCATTGAAGGTCCCCAAGAACACAGTGGCCTCCATCATTCTTAAATGGAAGAAGTTTGGAACCACCAAGACTCTTCCTAGAGCTGACCGCCTGGCCAAACTGAGCAATTGGGGGAGAAGGGCCTTGGTCAGCGAGGTGACCAAGAACACGATGGTCACTCTGATTATCCGGCATTATGTCACTGGCATTATCCCTACGGTGAAGCATGGTGGTGGCAGCATCATGCTGCGGGGATGTTTTCAAGTGGCAGGGACTGGGAGACTAGTTAGGATCGAGGGAAAGATGAACGGAGAAAAGTACAGAGAGAGATCCTTGACTAAAACCTGCTCCAGAGTGCTCAGGACCTCAGATTGCAGCAAAGATTCACCTTCCAACAGGACAACGACACTAAGCACACAGCCAAGACAATGCATGAGTGGCTTCGGGACATGCCCTTGAGTGGCCCAGCCAGAACCCAGAGTTGAACCCGATCGAACATCTCTGGAGAGAGCTGAATATAGCTTTGCAGTGATGCTCCCCATCCAACCTGACAGATCTGCAGAGAAGAATGGGAGAAACTCCCCAAATACAGATGTGCCAAGCTTGTAGCATCATACCCAAGAAGACTTGTGGCTGTAATCACTGCCAAACGTGCTTCAACAGAGTACTGAGTAAAGGGTCTGAATACTTATGCAAATGTGATATTTCAGTATTTTATTTGTAATAACTTTGCTAAAATGTCTTAAAGCCTGTTTTTGCTTTGTCATTATGGGGTGTTGTGTGTAGATTGATGAGTGTGGAAAAAAATATTTAATACAATTTTAGAATAATTCTGTATCATAACAATATGTGGAAAAAGTCAAGAATAGTCTGAATAGTTCTGAATGCCGTGTATAACATCTGATAGTAGTTTTTGTAGATGTACATATGTACATAGATATCCTTCGTAACCCTGCACATAGATTCCCTACTGGTGCCATGTATGTAGCCAGGCTCGAGATCATTGCTCACTGTGTATTTTTAGTTTCATTCCTACAATTTTTTTCTGTGAATATTTCAATTTGAGAGTGTTCTGCATTGTTGGGTAGCAGTAAGTAAGCATTTCACTGTTAGTCTACACCTACTGTTAACGAAGCAGGTGACAATTAACACTTGATTTGATCTGATTGGTGTGTGCAAGCTTGCTTGTAGACATGAGAAACAGCGAGGCTACAGCTGTGACCTCCAGGTTGTCATGAGGAATGGGTGGCTAACAATATGGGCTCTTTGTTGAACCCCTCCACCTCCTAGGAGAGGAAGCAATGCCAGAGGGTTGAAAGGCGATAAGACAGACAGCGAGAGGAGAAAGGATACGGAGGACAGATGGAAAAAGGGAAAGGATACGAAGGACAGAGGACAGAGGACAGAGGACAGAGGACAGAGGACAGAGGAAAAAGAGAAAGGATACGGAGGACAGAGCGAAAAAGAGAAAGGATACGGAGGACAGAGGACAGAGGACAGAGGACAGAGGAAAAAGAGAAAGGATACAGAGGACAGAGGGAAAAAGAGAAAGGATACGGAGGACAGAGGGAAAAAGAGAAAGGATACGGAGGACAGAGGACAGAGGACAGAGGACAGAGGACAGAGGAAAAAGAGAAAGGATACGGAGGACAGAGGACAGAGGACAGAGGACAGAGGACCGAGGAAAAAGAGAAAGGATACAGAGGACAGAGGGAAAAAGAGAAAGGATACGGAGGACAGAGGACAGAGGACAGAGGACAGAGGGAAAAAGAGAAAGGATACGGAGGACAGAGGGAAAAAGAGAAAGGATACGGAGGACAGAGGGAAAAAGAGAAAGGATACGGAGGACAGAGGGAAAAAGAGAAAGGATACGGAAGACAGAGGACAGAGGGAAAAAGAGAAAGGATACGGAGGACAGAGGGAAAAAGAGAAATGATACGGAGGACAGAGGGAAAAAGAGAAAGGATACAGAGGACAGAGGGAAAAAGAGAAAGGATACGGAGGACAGAGGGAAAAAGAGAAAGGATACGGAGGACAGAGGACAGAGCTAAAAAGAGAAAGGATACAGAGGACAGAGGGAAAAAGAGAAAGGATACGGAGGACAGAGGGAAAAAGAGAAAGGATACGGAGGACAGAGGACAGAGGGAAAAAGAGAAAGGATACGGAGGACAGAGGACAGAGGGAAAAAGAGAAAGGATACGGAGGACAGAGGGAAAAAGAGAAAGGATACAGAGGACAGAGGACAGAGGGAAAAAGAGAAAGGATACGGAGGACAGAGGGAAAAAGAGAAAGGATACAGAGGACAGAGGACAGAGGGAAAAAGAGAAAGGATACGGAGGACAGAGGACAGAGGGAAAAAGAGAAAGGATACAGAGGACAGAGGGAAAAAGAGAAAGGATACGGAGGACAGAGGGAAAAAGAGAAAGGATACGGAGGACAGAGGGGAAAAGAGAAGGTATGGGCCAGATAGAGACAGATCAAAACAAAGAGAGACATATGTTCTGGGCGAGTTATGGGCCAGATAGACACAGAACAATAGAAGAGAGAGAAAGACAGAGAAGGAGAGAGTGACAGTAAAATAAAGTGTTAACAGTCACCTTGATTCTCACCTAGCCCAGAGCTGAGTGCAGTAGCCGTATTGGGGTCCAGCTGGAAAGGGTTAATAATCATCTGGGTGTCTGGGCCGGGGCTCTCCAGCTTGACCCCAGTCAGGCCGATGTTCTGAGCCAGGTAGTACTGGTAGAGCTCAGCCTCGGCCGGGGCCAGACCCAGGTGCAGACCGTGTTGAATCTGCTTCATGTTCTGTTGCAGCAGCATCATGTTGTGCATGTGTTTCTCGCTGGTCATGTGGATGCGTAAATTCCTCGCCACGTTGGTCTCGTAGTCACACACCTGGAGGAGGAGGGGAGGTGTATATATATATATATATATATATATATATATATAAATACATATACAGTGGGGCAAAAAAGTATTTGGTCAGCCACCAATTGTGCAAGTTCTCCCACTTAAGAAGATGAGAGAGGCCTGTAATTTCCATCATAGGTACACTTCAACTATGACAGACAAAATGAAAAAAAAAATCCTGAAAATCACATTGGAGGATTTTTAATTTATTTATTTGCCAATTATGGTGGAAAATAAGTATTTGGTCAATAACAAAAGTTTATCTCAATACTTAGGTAAATACCCTTTGTTGTCAATGGCAGAGGTCAAAAGTTTTCTGTAAGTCTTCACAAGGTTTTCACACACTGTTGCTGGTATTTTGGCCCATTCCTCCATGCAGATCTCCTCTAGAGCAGTGATGTTTTGGGGCTGTTGCTGGGCAACACGGACTTTCAACTCCCTCCAAAGATGTTCTATGGGGTTGAGATCTGGAGACTGGCTAGGCCACTCCAGGACCTTGAAATGCTTCTGAAGAAGCAACTCCTTCATTGCCCGGGCGGTGTGTTTGGGATCATTGTCATGCTGAAAGACCCAGCCACGTTTCATCTTGTTGATGGAAGGAGGTTTTCACTCAAAATCTCATGATACATGACCCCCTTCATTCTTTCCTTTACACAGATCAGTCATCCTGGTCCCTTTGCAGAAAAACAGCCCCAAAGCATGATGTTTCCACCCTCCATGCTTCACAGTAGGTATGGTGTTCTTTGGATGCAACTCAGCATTCTTTGTCCTCCAAACACGACGAGTTGAGTTTTTACCAAAAAGTTATATTTTGGTTTCATCTGACCATATGACATTCTCCCAATCTTCTTCTGGATCATCCAAATGCTCTCTAGCAAACTTCAGACGGGCCTGGACATGTACTGGCTTAATAAGCAGGGGGACACGTCTGGCACTGCAGGATTTGAGTTCCTGGCGGCGTAGTGTGTTACTGATGGTACGCTTTGTTACTTTGGTCCCAGCTCTCTGCAGGTCATTCACTAGGTCCCCCTGTGTGGTTCTGGGATTTTTGCTCACCGTTCCTGTGATCATTTTGACCCCATGGGGTGAGATCTTGCATGGAGCCCCAGATCGAGGGAGATTATCAGTGGTCTTATATGTCTTCCATTTCCTAATAATTGCTCCCACAGTTGATTTCTTCAAACCAAGTTGCTTACCTATTGCAGATTAAGTCTTCCCAGCCTGGTAAAGGTCTACAATTTTGTTTCTGGTGTCCTTTGACAGCTCTTTGGTCTTGGCCATAGTGGAGCTTGGAGTGTGACTGTTTGAGGTTGTGGACAGGTGTCTTTTATACTGAAAACAAGTTCAAACAGGAGCCATTAATACAGGTAAAGAGTGGAGGACAGAGGAGCCTCTTAAAGAAGAAGTTACAGGTCTGTGAGAGCCATAAATCTTGATTGTTTGTAGGTGACCAAATACTTATTTTCCACCATAATTTGCAAATAAATTCAGAAAAAAATCCTACAATGTGATTTTCTGGATTTTTTTTTCCTCATTTTTTCTGTCATAGTTGAAGTGTACCTATGATGAAAATGACAGGCCTCTCTCATCTTTTTAAGTGGGAGAACTTGCACAATTGGTGGCTGACTAAATACTTTTTTGCCCCACTGTACATGAGGAACATTAGTTGAATGGGTTCTCAAAGCATGTGTGGTAACTAAGTACTCATATACAGGTGTACAAGTTTACAAATTAAGAAGAAGCGGCGTCAAGACACTGGATCATTGGCGGAGTTGTGATTTTTCCTCTAATGGATCAGGGGACGATAAGTTGATCCTAGATTTGTGTCTAAAACAAACAAACACCAGAACAGCCCTAGTCCAAAGTGTAGTTTCACCAACCTCACAACGCCACATGGGCTTCTGTTTGGGCTTGGACGGCGAGGGGGTACCACAGCCCCCCGCCAGGCTGCCGCTGGGCACGGGCTTGGCATGGCTATGGCAGGGGGAGTGGGTGTGGCTGTGGCTGTGGGTGTGAGTGTGGGTGTACTGTGATTCAGTGCCCCCGTTCTGCAGGGTCTGAACGTTGTTCAGGTGCTTGTCCGACTGCATGTGGATGCTCAGGTTGCCCTTGGTCGTGGTGGAATAGTTACACACCTAGAGATAAATCAGAGATAGAGAGGGTGTTATTTATAGAGATAGACTGTCGAGAAATGGCTGCAAACTTTCTACTTTTAAACTCGGACAAAACAGAGATGCTTGTTCTAGGTCCCAAGAAACAAAGAGATCTTCTGTTGAATCTGACAATTAATCTTAATGGTTGTACAGTCGTCTCAAATAAAACTGTGAAGGACCTCGGCGTTACTCTGGACCCTGATCTCTCTTTTGAAGAACATATCACGACCATTTCAAGGACAGCTTTTTTCCATCTACGTAACATTGCAAAAATCAGACACTTTCTGTCCAAAAATTATGCAGAAAAATTAATCCATGCTTTTGTCACTTCTAGGTTAGACTACTGCAATGCTCTACTTTCCGGCTACCCGGATAAAGCACTAAATAAACTTCAGTTAGTGCTAAATACGGCTGCTAGAATCCTGACTAGAAACAAAAAATTTGATCATATTACTCCAGTGCTAGCCTCCCTACACTGGCTTCCTGTCAAGGCAAGGGCTGATTTAAAGGTTTTACTGCTAACCTACAAAGCATTACATGGGCTTGCTCCTACCTATCTCTCTGACTTGGTCCTGCCGTACATACCTACACGTACGCTACGGTCACAAGACGCAGGCCTCATAATTGTCCCTAGAATTTCTAAGCAAACAGCTGGAGGCAGGGCTTTCTCCTATAGAGCTCAATTTTTATGGAATGGTCTGCCTACCCATGTAAGAGACGCAAACTCGGTCTCAACCTTTAAGTCTTTACTGAAGACTCATCTCTTCAGTGGGTCATATGATTGAGTGTAGTCTGGCCCAGGAGTGGGAAGGTAAACGGAAAGGCTCTAGAGCAACGAACCGCCCTTGGTGTCTCTGCCTGGCCGGTTCCCCTCTTTCCACAGGGATTCTCTGCCTCTAACCCTATTACAGGGGCTGAGTCACTGGCTTACTGGGGCTCTTTCATACCGTCCCTGGGAGGGGTGCGTCACTTGAGTGGGTTGAGTCACTGATGTGATCTTCCTGTCTGGGTTGCCCCCCCCCCCCCCCTAGGGTTGTGCTGTGGTGGAGATCTTTGTGGGCTATACTCGGGCCTTGTCTCAGGATGGTAAGTTGGTGGTTGAAGATATCCCTCTAGTGGTGTGGGGGCTGTGCTTTGGCAAAGTGGGTGGGGTTATATTCTTCCTGTTTGGCCCTGTCCGGGGGTGTCTTCGGATGGGGCCACAGTGTCTCCTGACCCCTCCTGTCTCAGCCTCCAGTATTTATGCTGCAGTAGTTTATGTGTCGGGGGGCTGGGGTCAGTTTGTTATATCTGGAGTACTTCTCCTGTCCTATTCGGTGTCCTGTGTGAATTTAAGTGTGCTCTCTCTAATTCTCTCTTTCTCTCTTTCCTTCTCTCTCTCGGAGGACCTGAGCCCTAGGACCATGCCTCAGGACTACCTGACATGATGACTCCTTGCTGTCCCCAGTCCACCTGGCCGTGCTGCTGCTCCAGTTTCAATTGTTCTGCCTTATTTTTATTGGACCATGCTGGTCATTTATGAGCATTTGAACATCTTGGCCATGTTCTGTTATAATCTCCACCGGCACAGCCAGAAGATGACTGGCCACCCCACATAGCCTGGTTCCTCTCTAGGTTTCTTCCTAGGTTTTGGCCTTTCTAGGGAGTTTTTCCTAGCTACCGTGCTTCTACACCTGCTTTGCTTGCTGTTTGGGGTTTTAGGCTGGGTTTCTGTACAGCACTTTGAGATATCAGCTGATGTACGAAGGGCTATATAAATAAATTTGATTTGATTTGATTTGAGAAAGAAACACAGAGAACATTTTGACAGATCAGGGAGAGAGAGACAAAGAGAGAGAGAGAGAGGAGGGAGAGAGAGAGAGAGCGAGAGAGAGGAGTGTGAAAGAGAGAGAGAGAGAAAGGGGGGAGGGAGAGAGACAGAGAGAGAGGAGAGCGAAAGAGAGAGCGACAGAGAGAGAGAGAGAAAGAGAAAGAGAGGGAGGAGAGAGAGAGAGCGAGAGAGAGAGAGGAGAGAGGAGAGGAGAGGACAGAGAGAGAGACAGAGAGAGGAGAGCGAAAGAGGGAGAGACAGAGAGAGAGAGAGAGAGAGCGAGAGAGAGAGAGAGAGAGGGAGAGAGAGAGAGAGAGAGAGAGGAGAGAGAGAGAGAGAGAGAGAGAGAGAGGAGCGAGAGAGAGAGAGGAGAGAGAGGAGAGAGAGAGAGAGAGGAGAGAGAGGAGAGAGAGGAGAGAGGAGAGAGAGAGAGAGAGAGAGAGAGAGAGAGAGAGAGAAGGAGAAAGAAAGATAGACAAACCTCGCAGCGGAACGGCTTGTATCCACATGTATAACTCTCTCCCCGGGCCAGGCGTGGGTGAGCTTGCCCAGTACGACAGTACACACAGGACCCTCCAGACTCTGGGTGCTTCTCCTTCATGTGGGCGTCCAGTGTCTGCTGGTACTTGTAGTGCCAGTTACACTTGGGACACTTCAGTGTCTTGCAGGAGTTACGA
Organism: Oncorhynchus clarkii lewisi; assembly: GCF_045791955.1. NCBI lineage: Eukaryota > Metazoa > Chordata > Actinopteri > Salmoniformes > Salmonidae > Oncorhynchus > Oncorhynchus clarkii. The sequence goes on along the minus strand of NC_092161.1, from coordinate 13,418,528 downwards.
GAGTGCATCATGGTCATGTGCCCTCCTAAGGATCGGGAGGACCCTAGCAACGTGTCACATTTAGGGCACTCAATGCAACTGCCTGGGGACCCCTCGCCCAGTCCAGGGGTACCTGGTGTACCAGGAGTGCCAGGGTTTCCCCCATGCTGGTGCAGGGGTCCCGGACTCTCATCGTCTCGTGGCATCATCAGGTGAGAGGAGGGGGAAGAGCCATCTAGACCAGCCAGGACTTCACTGGATGAGTCGTTACTGCTATCTCTATCTCTGGCTAGGTCTGAGTTTATCTGATTCTTCTCCATCTCCTCACGGGAGGAGGAAGAGAAGGACAAGGGGCCTTTGTTGACGCTGTACTTCAGCACGCTGTTAGACAGGTGGCAAATGCTTTGGTTTAAAATAGGGAAATCTTTGCTACTAGTGCTGTCGCCAGCCGGTTCGTCATCCTCTGTCTCGATCTCCACCCCTCCATTGAAGTAAATGTCATCCCTGTCTTCTTCTGGACTCTGTCCTTCTTCTGCAACCCGCTCACGTTTGATCAGCGGGTATGAGTTCAGGTCCGTCCCGGGTCCGTTGGGATGCAAAGTGCATGGAGGAAAGCCCTCGCAGTCGCTCTCGGGAGAATCCCGCTCCAAGACAGTCGCAATGGGAGATGAGTGAATAAGGGAATCAGAACTGGCGGGGGTTCTAAGGGAGGTTCCGGTCACACCCCCGAGATTTGGATGGGTCTCGGCCTTTGGCATTGGTGGGGTTCTGGGGGTTTGGTTGACGGGGTTAGAGCTCGCACTCCCTTTCAGGAAAGCAAACCCGGCCTGGAGGGAATCAGCGTTCTCAGCATGGAACGCGTTCCACAGGCCGTGGAACCCTGAATCGGGACCCAGGAAGCTAGCGGCAGTAGAAAAGTGGGGTAGCACAGAGTTGGTGGATTTTTTTGGTTCCAGAAAGCTTATAAGAGGTTCTTTGTCCTTGCCAATCCCCTGGATGATGGCAGAGACGTGCTTGTTGCTCAGGAGCTTTTGCTCCTGCTCGTTGAGCGTCATCCGGTGGTCGTGGACAGCATGCGTCACAAACGACCGGCTGTAGCCAAACGACAGCTTGCAGAGGAAACACATCAGCACAGGCTTCCTCTGTCCGTCGCTCACGCAGCCCTGGAACTTGGACAAGTCCACATTGTTGGGGACATCTTTGGACACACAAGAGTTTTTGGCTGCGCCGTCGACCGTCAAATAGTCTTTGTCGCTCTTGTGGCGAAGGTCGTAGACGCGGAAACTGTGCAACACCGGGCCGCTGGTGCCTGCGAATGCTGAGGTATTTGAGAACGACGATTTTGCCACTGGGTCACCCGGGAATGCTTTCCCGAGGGATGACGCAATGTGGAAAGTGTTGATGACCTGTGGGCAGAAGGACATGGGTGGAGTTGCAGGCAGCTCCGCCTGGTCCTGATCCCCCCCATGGGTCGTCAAACCGCTATGTGCATTATTGGTGGCAGCGGTGGGATTGTGGGGGCTGGGGGGGAAGGTTTTGAGGGACAGAAGCCCCTGGGAGGCACCACTGCGATGCTCTTTGGAGTCCTCCAGGATGAAGGCAGATCCGTCGGGCTGGTAGACGATCTCGCCGCACAAGTTCTCCACGTCACTATCTTCTAACTCATCCTCCATCTCGCTGTCTCTTTCACACACCGCCGCCACTACATCAGGCTTCCCCTCTCCCTCACTCTCGCCCTCCTCCTCTTCCTGCCCTGCTGCGTTAGGCAGACGAGTGTTGGGGCAGTGGTGCTCCATGTACTGCTGTAAACTGGAGAAGGAGGTGGAACATTCGTTACAGGGGATCTCCTTCACTGGGGCCACCAGCGAAGCAGCAGTGTGGGCATGGTCTGAACCCAATACAATAATCCCGGTCCCGGTAACAGTCCCGTTTCCGGTAAAGCTTTCTATGCTGCTGTGCTGCTCAGTCTTCAGCGGGCTGCCGGTGTCTGTGGTATTATTGGGGGAAGCTGGGCTGTGCTCTGGTGCAGCGGCGGTGTGATTGGTGTCAGAGTTGGGATCCATCCCAGCGGCAAATGCAGTTCGGTCTCTCTCGGTCTTCTCTGCGTCACGCGGCCCTGTTGGCAGCAACAACAGCTTCTGACCATTTTCCTGCCGCAAGACCATAGAAGGGGAGTCACAGGTTGCCATGGCGACCTCTACATGGGGCTCTCATCTCATCCAGCCGGACAGGGACCTAAAGAGAAAAAGAGAATGTCTTTACAAAAGTATTACAGCAATAGCAATCACACTGTTTATCATTAACAGTCAATAATAGAACAAACACAATGTTAAGATCCAGCAACCATAATTCCATAATTGATGTGACAATTGAACACTGACTGCCAGGGAAGGCCTACCACAGAGCCATCAGTTAAAGGAGCCGCCTGACAACCTGTGAAAAGAGAAAATCCAATATAAACTATAGATCTGAGTGGCTTTGTCTTAAAGCAGACAGCCAGAGGCCATCGCCTGCCCCTGAAAACTAGTGAACACCTCCACACAAAAGTTTCACTGCTTTCCTCTCTCTCTCTCTGACCACTCACTGATTAAAATGCCCTGGAAACAGAGGGAGGAGCGAACGAATGTGACTGATCCCTCGCTCTCCCTCGCTCTCCCTCGCTCTCCCTCGCTCTGGCCGTGAAAGAAGGAGAAGAGTAAAGGAGCGAAGGAGAGAAAAGTCTCTCAGGCTCCTGTGTCAGTAAGAAAATTAGCCTAAATCTGGGCCTGGTAAAGACCCCTCAGCAGGTAGATAAAACTCCCTGATTAACACACCAGCGTCATTCATTAAACCTCATCCCCAAGCCCTGCCCAAGCCCTGTCCACACTGGCCAGCCACCAACAGTACACTAAAAAGATCCCTGGTGCTATAAGAATAATTTATAATGGAGACCTGTCCCTGTAAACCATTGCTTTTGTAAGACAAGCTGTGAATGAACCAACATTCGAATGAGGGTTTAAAATGCAACTGCAACCTTCGAATCCACCCACCTGCAACTGCCTGTCTATCGCTCCATGCCCGACTATCTCTCTCTTTCTGTGACACAGAACAAAGCAATTAGTGGATTCAGGTGAAACAAACCACAGCCTGTGGGAGGGAACTATGTGGATAGTAAAGCGTGAGGATTGAAATCAAGTGTGTGTGTGTGTGTGCGTGTGCGTGTGCGTGTGCGTGTGCGTGTGCGTGTGTGTGTGTGCGTGCGCGCGCGTGTGCGTGCGCGCATGTGCGTGCATGTGTGCGTGTGCGTGTGTGCGTGTGTTCTGTACCGTAATCAAGTCTAATCGGAGATGGCAGAGATGATACCATGTAGAATAGTACAGATGCAAAAAAAAAAAAAATGATAGATGAATAAATAGATGACACATCATAGAAAATGTATTTCTGTGATTAATGTGGAAACAATGGGTTTTAATGCTGAGAGTCAGATGTTTGCCTACAGTGTTGAACATGTCTCTCAGTCTAACACACAGGCAGGCAGGCTACACAACAATAAAACCCGCTGTTCTTTCCCTCTAGTCTAGAAGCACTAAGAGTATCTATGTCATTTTTACTAAAACACAATTTACCCATTACATTCTCCAAACATAAAATCACAAATCTAACCAGTTAGTCAAGTCAGGTCAACTTCATGCCGGCTTCTGTACCATCCTGATTTAAGAAGCTTACAGGGAACATATGATGGAGTCTGAAGCTGTTTAGTAGCAACGGGCGTTAGGTGCTAATATGAAAGAGACTAGAGGATTCATTCCTTGTTCGTTTGCTTCTTATTTCCTCAGTAACAGCCCCGTGATGTGTGTGTTGGACATTAAACAGTTGGTTTAACAGGAATGATGTATATTCTCTGAAGACTTAGCGTTGAGACATGTCTTGGAGACGTACCCATCTCTACACTGCATAAGACTCGCCACACATCCATCGACAGTCATCTAAGGTCAGTTTTGTGTTTCCGACTATAGTTAAGGTTAGAATTTGGGGAGGGTAAAGTTGATCTGAGATCTGTGCTCACAGGCAATTCCTACACATAGCGCGCTAACAACTAGTAAATACTACGTATATCTAGTAAACCTACTGCCAGTGCACTTTTGCAAGCAGATCCAAAATTAACATTAGTATTAGCAGGTAAAGTGTGTTCATCCATCTAACCCAGGTGTTAAACTAAAGTAGCATTGAGGCTAATGCAGGTATAGTGTGTCAATCCATCTAACCCATGTGTTAAACTAAAGTAGCATTGAGGCTAATGCAGGTAATGTATGTTAATCCATCTAACCCAGGTGTTAAAGTAGCATTGAGGCTAATGCAGGTAATGTATGTTAATCCATCTAACCCAGGTGTTAAACTAAAGTAGCATTGAGGCTAATGCAGGTATAGTGTGTCAATCCATCTAACCCAGGTGTTAAAGTAGCATTGAGGCTAATGCAGGTAAAGTGTGTTATATCTCTACATTAGATGTCTGGCTTCTGTCACAACACAATCACTGTTTCACAGCACAGGAACTAAAACTTCAGTTAGCTCTCTGCGCACAATATTTGAGAAGTGCTTTACAAAAAAAGTTGTTGAAGTCGTTCCCAGGATTGTCCCCTTTTGAATATCAATCTACCAAGGTTTAATTTTTGTTTGATAAAATGAGAACTCCTCTTTTTTCTTTATTTTCTCTGACAACTTTCTGAGCAGCAGCTTTTTAAACCCAGATCAAGTTACTGCAGTGTTTAGTAACCTCAGTGTTCTCCTCTCCTCCTCCTCATGTTATTAGTCTCCAACAGCAACGAGAGAGAGAGAGAGAGAGAGGGAGAGAGAGAGAGAGAGAGAGAGAGGGATAGAGAGAGAGAGAGAGAGAGAGAGAGAGAGAGAGAGAGAGAGAGAGAGAGAGAGAGAGAGAGAGAGGGAGAGAGAGGGAGAGAGAGAGGCCAACTTTCCCCTGGTTTGAAACAGTTCCTTTTCCCTACTAGAACAAAGCGATGGCTGGGACCAGTCCTACCTTTAGTTTTTAATTAAGCCTGCCTTTCCCTGGCCTCCCCTGAACACACACAAACACACTGTGAAGTGATGAAAGAAGTGTCTGATGTGATGCTGAGAGGGAAATAATAGCAGTGGAATGCTAACCAGACCCCAGCGTTAAGAGGGCTAAAAGAGTCCTAGGCCTATTGTTGTTCCTCCCTCCTCCTCCCTCTCTCCCTCACTCCCTCTCTCCTTCTCTCCCTCACTCCTTCTCTCCCTCACTCCCTCTCTCCCTCTCTCCGTCTCTCCCTCACTCACTCCCTCTCTCCCTCTCTCCTTCTCTCCCTCACTCCTTCTCTCCCTCTCTCCCTCTCTCCCTCTCTCCGTCTCTCCCTCACTCACTCCCTCTCCCTCACTCCCTCTCTCCCTCTCTCCCTCTCTCCCTCACTCCCTCTCTCCCTCTCTCCCTCACTCCCTCCATCTGCTTTTCTCTCGCTCGAAGAGAAGGACAGCAGACTTTCTAAAGCAGGGGAACTATCTTCTCCTTTCTTTTCACACCATCTCTCTCGCTCTCTACTAAGGAGTTACCAGTTGGGTAAAGTAATTAAGTAAAAATACATTCACTTTATGATACAGGAATACTTTATGCCTGTATCATAATATACAACATCGAATACTTTATACCTGTACCACCATAATATACACCATCTAATACGTTATACCTGTACTACCATAAAATACAACATCTAATACTTTATCCTTGTTTCATTATACACAACATCTAATACTTTTTTCAATGTCCACCATAATATACAACATACAATACTTTCTACCTTTGTCATAATATACAATATCTAATACTTTATACCTGTACCACCATAAAATACATATATTGCTTTATATGTGTATCACATAATACAACATCTAATACTTTATACCTGTATCACCTTAATATACAACATCTAATATTTTATACCTGTACCACCATAATATACAACATCTAATACTTTATACCTGTACCAACATAATATACAACATCTAATATTTTATAACTGTATAACCATAATATACAACATCTAATACTTTAGACCTGTACCACTATAATATACAACATCTACTACTTTATACCTTTATCATAATATACAACATCTAATACTTTATACCTGTACCATAATATACAACATCTAATACTTTATGCCTGTATCATAATATACAACAACTAATACTTTATACCTGTACCATAATATACAACATCTAATACTTTATGCCTGTATCATAATATACAACAACTAATACTTTATACCTGTATCATAATATACAACATCTAATACTTTATACCTGTACCATTATATACAACATCTAATACTTTATACCTGTACCATTATATACAACATCTAATACTTTATACATGTATCATAATATACAACATCTAATACTTTATACCTGTACCATTATATACAACATCTAATACTTTATACCTGTACCATTATATACAACATCTAATACTTTATACATGTACCACCATAATATACAACAGAGATCATCAACTAGATCCAGCCGCGGGCCAATTTCTTCTTGAGCTAATGGTCAGGGAGCCTGAACATAATTACAAATTATATGTACACTGCAAATGAACCGCAAGAAGCCCGAACATATATAAAACTGCAATAAAACATCATGATTTCAAACCTTGCTTGTATTTGTTTACGATCACGTGTCTCTCTATTATTGGTAGAAATACTTGGAAACCGATTTCTTGAATTAAAATCACTTGAAGCTTATTTCCTGTTTTTTTTTTACAGTTTTTTATACAAAACGAGTGTGACAGCCTGTAATTCGCAGAGAAGAAAAGATTAAAAGTCTAACTTCATGTCAAGATAAACAGCACATCCATGTGTGTGTGTGTGTGTGTGTGTGTGTGTGTGTGTGTGTGTGTGTGTGTGTGTGTGTGTGTGTGTGTGTGTGTGTGTGTGTGTGTTTTTTCCCTCTGCGTTAGCTAAGGTTACCCCAGTCTAAGCAAGAAGCCTCTCCCCAAAATCTAATCCTCCATCAAGATGTCATAGAGTGTTAGTAAAAGACAAAGGAGAGTTCCAGAGTGAGACCAAACCTCTGAATAGAGCTCCACGGCTAATTCTGACTGTTTATTTGTTGTCATCTAGAAACAAAATGGTGAAAAACCCATCAAGAAAGAGAATGATCTTCTCCTGGTGAAGGGGTGCACTGGCTGCATCAAAGGATACAGAGACACACTCTGTTTAAAGCCTAAAAGAAAGAACGAGAGAAAACTACAAAAGGAGAGAGGGAGGGAGGGAGGGAGGGAGGGAGGGAGGGAGGGAGGGAGGGAGGGAGGGAGGGAGGGAGGGAGGGAGGGAGGGAGGGTGAGAGGGAGGGAGGGAGGGAGGGAGGGAGGGAGGGAGGGAGGGAGGGGATCTCTTCGTTTTGACTCCCATAAAGGTTTTCATGCCACCTCTGTTTGTTGCCTGAAGGCATAATGTTAGAGACACAAACACACCTCAACAAAACATGTTCTGACTAACACAGGAGTCCAACAAATTACCTTCTCCGCAAAATGTCTTTTAGCGAATAAAATACGACGACAACAACATAAGAACTGCATGTGATCAAGGAGACATTGAAGAGAGCAGAGAAGGGAAGTGGAGTTTGTACGTGTGCCAGGTGTGTGTGTGCCAGGTTCTCATCATCTGCATGATGAAAGGTAAATTGGCCTCTATAGTTCCAGGTGTAACAGTATACCTGACTACCTGCAGGGACCGACATGTCCTTTCATTGTTGTAGAAAATACCTGAATACCAGGTTAGGAATAGAGAGACACAAAACTCTAATGCGCTAGGTAGAATACACTTCTTAACCACAAATCTAGGATCAGATGAACCCACCCTCAATCCTAACCTTCACCATTAGGTGGATGGGAATATATCTGACGTCGTACAGGGAGAGTGGTAGGTAGCCTAGCAGCAGGTAGCCTAGCGGCAGGTAGCCAAGCGGCAGGTAGCAGCAGGTAGGTTGCCTAGCAGCAGGTAGCCTAGCGGCAGGTAGCCAAGCGGCAGGTAGAAGCAGGTAGCCTTGCAGCAGGTAGCCTAGCGGCAGGTAGCCAAGCGGCAGGTAGAAGCAGGTAGCCTAGTGTCAGGTAGCAGCAGGTAGCCTAGCAGCAGGTAGCCTAGTGGCACGTAGCCTAGCAGCAGGTAAAAGCAGGTAGCCTAGCGACAGGTAGCCTAGCAGTAGGTAGCCTAGCAACAGGAAGCGGCAGGTAGCCTAGCAGCAGGTAGCAGCAGGTAGCAGCAGGTAGCCTAGTGGCAGGTAGCCTAGCAGCAGTTAGCCAAGTGGCAGGTAGCCTAGCAGCAGCTAGCAGCAGGTAGCCTGAGCTGCCAAGGTGGAATAATCTGCGGTTCTGTTAATGAGCAAGGCAGTGAACCCCTGCAGCCCCACCCACCTCTCTGATTCAGAGGGGTTGGGTTAGATGCGGATGACACATTTCAGTTGAACTGTGCTTAAGGGAAACTTATTAATTCTCAGAATCAAATATTACAGTATAAAGATACTTACAGACACAGAACTAAGTTTTGTTTTGCTTTTCCCTGTCTGACATTTTGGAGGGTAAGCTGATGCCAGATCTGTACCTTCCACCGCTAGCAGCACTAGAAAGGAAACAGGTTGAAAAGACATCGCTTCAACTCTAAAGTAAGCAGAGTAAACAGACTGTAGGGCTCCAGTCGCCTCACCACACTGCTTCTCCGGCTAAAGAGTTTACTACATCAAAGCAATACACAATCTACATAGCTAATGTCTTTAGAGAGAGAGAGACAAGGGGGGGGGGAGAGAGAGTGAGAGAGAATCTAAAGTTGAATGTCTAATGTTTGCTGACGATTTGGTGCTTCTGACACAAACCAAGGAGGGCCTACAGCAGCACCTAGATATCCTGAACAGATTATGTCAGGGCTGGGCCCTGACAGTAACTCTCAGTAGGACCAAAATAATGGTGTTCCAAAAAAGGGCCAGTCGCCAGGACCACAAAAATAAATTCCATCTAGACACCGTTGCCCTACTGCACATAAAATACTATACATTCATTGGCCTAAACATCAGAGCCACAGTTAACTTCCACAAAGCTGTGAACGATCTGAGAGACAAGGCAAGAAGGGCAAGACATACCAATTAGGATCTGGCTAAAAATACTTTATACATGTAGGCTATGTGCACACTGCCCACAAAACGAGGTAGAAACTGAGCTGCACTTCCTAACCTCCTGCCCAATGTATGACCATATTAGAGAGACATATTTCCCTCAGATTACACAGATCCACAAAGAATTTGAAACAAACTGATTTTGATAAACTCCCATATCTACTGGGTGAAATTCCACAGTGTGACATCACAGCATTAAGATTTGTGACCTGTTGCCACAAGAAAAGGGCAACCAGTGTAGAACAAACACCATTGTAAATGCAACCCATATTTATGTGTATTTATGTTCCCTTTTATACTTTAACCATTTGCGCATTGTTACAACACTGTATATATAAAAATGACATTATCAATTGCCTTTATTCTTTTGGACCTTCAATGAGTGTAATGTTTACTGTTCATTTTTATTGTTTATTTCATTTTTGTATATTATCTACCTCACTTGCTTTGGCAATGTTAACATATGTTTCCCATGCCAATAAAGCCCCTTGAAATGAATTGAATTATGAGACAGAGAGAGAGAGAGAGAGACAGAGAGAGAGAGAAAGAGAAAGAGAGAGAGAGAGAGAAAGAGACAAAGAGAGAGAGAGAGAGAGAAAAGCAGGAATCTGGGAACACGCTCCCGATAATTAGGTTTGAATGGAAATGAACCACACAAACAAAGGGCCTGAGAATTATACCACACACTCACACTTTTCCTGACACAATTATACTTTACATTAACCAGCTTAGAGGCTCTTGCTGGTCTCTCTCTCACGCAAAAATGTGTGAGGACCTTCGCTGCCACAGAACCAAGCACCCTACCCTTCACACACACACACACACACACACACACCACACACACACACACACACAGAGCAACTTCAGCCCTCCATGTTAGTGTGTGTGTGCAACTTCAGCCCTCAGCGCCACAGAAGGGGAGAAGGTAATTAAGTTTGTAAGAAAAGAGCCCCGCAACAAACAATGCTGCACTGTCCAAGGGGAGGGGGAGGAGAGGGAGGATGAGAGGGGGGGATGGGGGAGGACGAGGAAAACCATTAGTATTCACTGGCCGGGTGAACAAGAAAAGAAGAGAGGGAAGAGGGCAAAGGGGAAATCTGTCTGGCTCTCTGTTTTTCTCTTTCAAAGCAGGAGACCGATCCTACCGTTTGATCTGTTTCCTCCACCTACTCACATCTGGTTTCATATCAGTCTTCTCCTCTCTTCTGCTACTTCTGTGGGTTTGGGTTCCCATGTGGTTTGGTCTGTCCTGTCCCACTACACTCTGTCCTGTCCCTCTCTCTCTCTCTCTCTCTCTCTCTCTCTCTCTCTCTCTCTCTCTCTCTCTCTCTCTCTCTCTCTCTCTCTCTCTCTCTCTCTCTCTCTCTCTCTCTCTCTCTCTCTCTCTCTCTCTCTCTCTCTCTCTCTCTCTCTCTCATGAATTACCTCTGTCTCACACTCACAAACACTCACACGCACACACACACACACACGTGCACACACGCGCACACACACACACACACACACACACAAAACCTGTATAACCTGAACTACCGACCCCTCTCTCTCAATTCAATTCAATGTTCAATTTAAGGGGCTTTATTGGCATTGGTAACATGTGTTTACATTGCCAAAACAAGTGAAATAGACAATAAACAAATGTGAAATAAACACTGACAAATGTTCAAAAAAAAAAAAAAAAAAGTTATATTATGTCTATATATAGCGTTTAATTATGTGCAAATAGTTCAGTTACAAAATGTGAAAATAAATAAACCTAAACATAGGTTTTATTTACAATGGTGTTTGGGAGTTTATCAAAATGGTATTTGTTTTCAAATTCTTTGTGGATCTGTGTAATCTGAGGGAAATGTGTGTCTCTAATATGGTCATACATTTGGCAGGATGTTAGGATGCTCAGTTTCCACCTCATTTTGTGGGCAGTGTGCACATAGTCTTTTCTTGAGAGCCAGGTCTGCCTACGGAAATCTGCATGCAGTCTCAATTTGGTGCTTCTTGGTTGGTGAGCGGACCCCAGACCTCACAACCATAAAGAGCAACAGGTTCTTTAACTGATTCAAGTATTTTTAGCCAGATCCTAATTGGTATGTAGAATTTGATGTTCCTGTTGATGGCATAGAAGGCACTTTTTGCCTTGTGTCTCAGATCATTCACATCTTTGTGGAAGTTACCTGTGGTGCTGATGTTTAGGCCGAGGTATGTATAGTTTGTGTGCTTTAGGGCAAGGGTGTCTAAATGAAATTTCTATTTTGTGGTGCTGGCGACTGGACCTTTTTTGGATCACCATGATTTTGGTCCTACTGAGATTTACTGTCAGGGCACAGGTCTGGCAGAATCTGTTCATAAGATCTAGGTGCTGCTGTAGGCCCTCCTTAGTTGGGGTCTTAAGCACCAGATCATCAGCAAACAGTAGACATTTGATTTCAGATTCCAGTAGGGTGAGGCCGGGTGCTGCAGACTGTTCTAGTGTCCTCGACAGTTCGTTGATATGTACACTACCATTCAAAAATTTGGGGTCACTTAGAAATGTCCTTGTTTTTGGAAGAAAAGTACATTTTTTTGTCCATTAAAATAACATCAAAATGATCAGAAATACAGTGTAGACATTGTTAATGTTGTAAATGACAATTGTTGCTGGAAATTGACAGATTTTTTATATAATATCTACATAGGCGTAGCAATCATCTACATAGCAATTATCACTCCTGTGTTCCAATGGCACGTTGTATCAGCCAATCCAAGTTTAGAAAGGTAATACAATAGAGAGAGAGGAGTGGGAAGCCCTGGTGAACAACTGAGCAAGAGGACAAGTATATTAGAGAGTGTCAAGTTTGAGAAGCAGACGCCTCACAAGTCCTCAACTGGTAGCTTCATTACATACAGTGGGTAGTAGACTTTTACAGTAGACATTTCCCCATCATAGTCTACAGTGCCTTGCAGAAGTATTCACCCCCTTGGCGTTTTTCCTATTTTGTTGCATTACAACCTGTAATTTAAATTGATTTTTATTTGGATTTCATGTAATGGACATACACAAAATAGTCTGAATTGGTGAAGTTAAATGCAATTTTTATTTATATAAAAAAATATATATATGAAAAGTGGTGGGTGCATATGTGTTCATCCCCTTTGTTGTGAAGCCCCTAAATAAGATCTGGTGCAACCAATTTCCTTCATAAGTCATATAATTAGTTAAATAAAGTCCACCTGTGTACAATCTAAGTGTCACATGATCTGTCACATGATCTCCGTATATTGTAAAGCCTGTTATTAAGAAAGGCCCCAGAGTCTGCAACACCATTAAGCAAGGGGCTCCAACAAGCAAGTGGCACCATGAAGACCAAGGAGCTCTCCAAACAGGTCAGGGACAAAGTTGTGGAGAAGTACAGATCAGGGTTGGGTTATAAACAAATACCAGAAACTTTGAACATCCCACGGAGCACCATTAAATCCATTATTAAAAAATGGAAAGAATATGTCACCACAACGAACCTGCCAAGAGAAGGCCGCCCACCAAAACTCATGGACCAGGCAAGGAGGGCATTAATCAGAGTGGCAACAAAGAGACCAAAGACAACCCTGAAGGAGCTGCAAAGCTCCACAGCGGAGATTGGAGTATCTGTCCATAGGACCACTTTAAGCCGTACACTCCACAGAGCTGGGCTTTACGGAAGTGTGGCCAGAAAAAAGCCATTGCTTAAAGAAAAAAATAAGCATGTGGGAGACTCCCCAAACATATGGAAGAAGGTACTCTGGTTAGATGAGGCAAAAATTTAGCTTTTTGGCCATTAAGGAAAACTCTATGTCTGGCGAAAAACCCAAAACCTATCATCACCCCCAGAATACCATCCCCATGGTGGCGGAAGCATCAGGCTGTGGGGATGTTCTCCACCTGCAGGGAAAACTGGTCAGAATTGAAGGAATGATGAATGGCGTTAAATACGGGGAAATACTTGATTCTTGACAGAAGCCTTTTTCATTCTCCCAGAGATTTGAGACTGGGACGGAGGTTCACCTTCCAGCAGGACAATGACCCTAAGCATACTGCTAAAGCAACACTCTAGTTGTTTAAGGGGAAACATTTAAATGTCTTGGAATGGCCTAGGCAAAGCCCAGACCTCAATCCAATTGAGAATCTGTTAAAGATTGCTGTACAACAGCAGAACCCATCCAACTTGAAGGAGCTGGAGCAGTTTTGCATTGAAGAATGGGCAAAAATCACAGTGGCTAGATGTGCCAAGCTTAAAGAGACATACCCCAAGAGACTTGCAGCTGTAAATGCTGCAAAATGTGGCTCTACAAAGTATTGACAATAAAAAATATTTTTAATCTTCAAAGTGGTAGACATGTTTGTAAATCAAAATCATACAAACCCCCCAAAAATCTACTTTAATTTCAGGTTGTAAGGCAAAACAATAGGAAAAATGTCAAGGGTGGTGAAGAGTTTCACAAGCCACTGTAGTACCAGCAAAACACTGTCAAGCGGCAACTCAGGGTTGCTGGCCTTCTGTGGAGAGTTCCTCTGTCTAGTGTCTGTGTAATCAAATGGCTGGACTATTTGCACTGTGTGCCCCCACCCAAACCCCTCTTTTACGCCACTGCTACTCTCTGTTTATCATATATGCATAGTCACTTTAACTATACATTCATGTACATACTACCTCAATTGGGCTGACCAACCAGTGCTCCCGCACATTGGCTAACCGGGCTATCTGCATTGTGTCCCGCCACCCACCACCCGCCAACCCCTCTTTTACGCTACTGCTACTCTCTGTTCATCATATATGCAGAGTCACGTTAACCATATCTACATGTACATACTACCTCAATCAGCCTGACTAACCGGTGCCTGTATGTAGCCTCGCTACTTTTATAGCCTCGCTACTGTATGTAGCCTGTCTTTTTGTTGTATTCGGCGCACATGACAAATACACTTTGATTTGATTTGATTTGTTATTTTGCCCATCTTAGACTTTTATTTTTATGGGCCAGTCTGAGATATGGCTTTTTCTTTGCAACTCTGCCTAGAAGGCCAGCATCCCGGAGTCGCCTCTCCTTTCTCAAACTAGACACTCTAATGTATATGTCCTCTTGCTGAGTTGTGAACCAGGGACTCCCTCTCCTCTTTCTATTCTTCAGTTTCTTGGCAATTTCTCGCATGGAATAGACTTCATTCCTTGGAACAAGAATAGACTTACGAGTTTCAGAAGAAAGGTCTTTGTTTCCGGTCATTTTGAGCCTGAAATCGAACCCACAAATGCTGACGCTCCAGATACTCAACTAGTCTAAAGAAGGCCAGTTTTATTGCTTCTTTAATCAACACAACCGTTTTCAGCTGTGCTAAAATAATTGCAAAACGGTTTTCTAATGATCACTTAGCCTTTTAAAATTATAAACTTGGATTAGCTAACACAACATGCCATTGGAACACAGGAGTGACGGTTGCCTCTGAACGCCTATGTAGATATTTAATTAAAAAAGGTGTTTATTGGCATGGGAAACATATGTTTTCATTCCCAAAGTAAGTGAAGTAGATAATGAACAAAAGTAAAATAAACAATAAAAAATGAACAGTAAACATTATACTCACAAGTTTCAAAGGAATAGATACATTTCAAATGACATATTATGGCTAAACACTGTGTTATAATAATGTCTCTCTCTCTCACTCACTCTGTCTCACATACAACCTCTATAACATGAACTACTGATCCCCCTTTCTCTTTCTCTGTCTCTCTCTTGCTCTCTCACATAAACTTCCTACATCTCTCTCTCTCTCTCTCTCTCTCTCTCTCCCCCCCTCTCTCTCTCTCTCTCTGAACTACCTTAAGGAAAGCAAACTCACTAACCCTTGCAAATCACTGCATTAGCGCACACCCACACACACAGACATGTACGCATTCACACAGAGACATGATCCTGCTTCTCACCTACTGAGCCGTTAATATGTTATTTAGAGACACCTTAGGGACACACACGTACAAACACACACACACACGCGCACACACATGCACACATGCAAAGACTAGTTGAAGGAAGTCAGCACTCTCTGTGTGAATGCAGGAAAGAGAAAACAAAGCCTTACTCATGCATGCACAGTGGAAATATTATGTAGCCCATGCCAATAAACCACCACTAATTTCTCCCATGGAAAGAGAGACACAGAGGGAGAAGAGAGAGAGATAATAGACAGAGAGAAGAGACAGAGAGAAGAGACAGAGAGAAGAGACAGAGAGAAGAGACAGATAGAAGAGACAGAGAGAAGAGAGCGAGAAGAGAGAGAAGAGAAGACACAGAGAGAAGAGACAGAGAGAAGAGACAGAGAGAAGAGACAGAGAGAAAAGAAGAGACAGAGAGAAGAGACAGAGAGAAGAGACAGAGAGAAGAGACAGAGAGAAGAGAGCGAGAAGAGAGAGAAGAGACAGAGAGAAGAGAAGAGACAGAGAGAAGAGACAGAGAGAAGAGACAGAGAGAAGAGACAGAGAGAAGAGACAGAGAGAAGAGACAGAGAGAAGAGACAGAGAGAAGAGAAGAGACAGAGAGAAGAGACAGAGAGAAGAGACAGAGAGAAGAGAGCGAGAAGCGAGAGAAGAGACAGAGAGAAGAGAAGAGACAGAGAGAAGAGTAGAGAGAAGAGAAGAGACAGAGAAGAGAAGAGACAGAGAGAACAGAAGAGACAGAGAAGAGAAGAGACAGAGAAGAGAAGAGACGAGACAGAGAAGAGAAGAGACAGAGAAGAGAAGAGACAGAGAAGAGAAGAGACAGAGAACAGAAGAGACAGAGAAGAGGAGAGACAGAGAAGAGAAGAGACAGAGAAGAGAAGAGACAGAGAAGAGAAGAGACAGAGAGAAGAGACAGAGAGAAGAGACAGAGAGAAGAGACAGAGAGAAGAGACAGAGAGAAGAGACAGAGAGAAGAGAAGAGACAGAGAGAAGAGACAGAGAGAAGAGAGCGAGAAGCGAGAGAAGAGACAGAGAGAAGAGAAGAGACAGAGAGAAGAGTAGAGAGAAGAGAAGAGACAGAGAAGAGAAGAGACAGAGAGAACAGAAGAGACAGAGAAGAGAAGAGACAGAGAAGAGAAGAGACGAGACAGAGAAGAGAAGAGACAGAGAAGAGAAGAGACAGAGAAGAGAAGAGACAGAGAACAGAAGAGACAGAGAAGAGGAGAGACAGAGAAGAGAAGAGACAGAGAAGAGAAGAGACAGAGAAGAGAAGAGACAGAGAAGAGAAGAGACAGAGAAGAGAAGAGACAGAGAAGAGAAGAGACAGAGAAGAGAAGAGAAGCGACAGAGAAAAGAGAGAGAACAGAAGAGACAGAGAAGAGAAGAGACAGAGAAGAGAAGAGACAGAGAGAACAGCAGAGACAGAGAACAGACAGAGAAAAGAGAAGAGACGGAGAAGGTAAGAAAAAGAGATAAGAGACCGGGAGAAGAGAAGAGTCAGGGAGAAGAGAAGAGAGAGAGAGAGAAAAAGGAAAGAGAACGAGAAGAGACAGATAAGAGAAGAGACAGGGAGAAGAGAAGAGAGAGAGAGAGAAAAAGGAAAGAGAACGAGAAGAGACAGATAAGAGAAGAGACAGGGAGAAGAGAAGAGACAGAGAAAAGAGAGAGAAGAAAAGAGACAGAGAGAACAGAAGAGACAGAGAAGAGAAGAGAAGAGAGAACAGAAGAGACAGAGAACAGACAGAGAAAAGAGAAGAGACGGAGAAGGTAAGAAAAAGAGATAAGAGACCGGGAGAAGAGAAGAGTCAGAGAGAAGAGAAGAGAGAGAGAGAGAAAAAGGAAAGAGAACGAGAAGAGACAGATAAGAGAAGAGACAGAGAAGAGAAGAGAAAGAGAGAAGAGACAGGCAGAGAGAAGAGACAGGCAGAGAGAAGAGACAGGCAGAGAGAAGAGACAGGCAGAGAGAAGAGACAGGCAGAGAGAAAATAACAGACAGATTGGAGAACAGACAGAGAAGAGAACTGACAGAGAGAAGAGACAGAGAGAAGAGACAGAGACGAGAGAAGAGACAGATAAGAGAAGAGACAGGGAGAAGAGAAGAGAGAGAGAGAGAAAAAGGAAAGAGAACGAGAAGAGACAGATAAGAGAAGAGACAGGGAGAAGAGAAGAGACAGAGAAAAGAGAGAGAAGAAAAGAGACAGAGAGAACAGAAGAGACAGAGAAGAGAAGAGACAGAGAGAACAGCAGAGACAGAGAACAGACAGAGAAAAGAGAAGAGACGGAGAAGGTAAGAAAAAGAGATAAGAGACCGGGAGAAGAGAAGAGTCAGAGAGAAGAGAAGAGAGAGAGAGAGAAAAAGGAAAGAGAACGAGAAGAGACAGATAAGAGAAGAGACAGAGAAGAGAAGAGAAAGAGAGAAGAGACAGGCAGAGAGAAGAGACAGGCAGAGAGAAGAGACAGGCAGAGAGAAGAGACAGGCAGAGAGAAGAGACAGGCAGAGAGAAAATAACAGACAGATTGGAGAACAGACAGAGAAGAGAACTGACAGAGAGAAGAGACAGAGAGAAGAGACAGAGACGAGAGAAGAGACAGAGAGAAGTAACATGTATTCACCCTGCACACCCTAATTGACAACCAAACCAAAAGTCTTCTCATGCTTTTTTTAATTTCAAAATAGCCTTCGACTCAATTTGGCATGAGGGTCTGCTATACAAATTGATGGAAAGTGGTTTTGGGGGTAAAACATACGACATTATAAAATCCATGTACACAAACAACAAGTGTGCGGTTAAAATTGGCAAAAAACCACACAAATGTCTTCCTACAGGGCCGTGGGGTGAGACAGGGATGCAGATAAAGCCCAACCCTCTTCAACATATATATCAACGAATTGGCGCGAGCACTAGAACAGTCTGCAACACCCGGCCTCAAGAACCCTTCTAGAATCTGAAGTGAAATGTCTACTGTTTGCTGATGATCTGGTGCTTCTGTCACCAACCAAGGAGGGCCTACAGCAGCACATAGATCTTATGCACAGATTCTGTCAGACCTGGGTCCTGACAGTAAATCTCAGTAAGACCAAAATAATGATGTTGCAAAAAAGGTCCAGTCGCCAGGACCACAAATACAAATTCCGTCTAGACACCATTGCCCTAAAGCACACAAACTATACATACCTTGGCCTAAACATCAGCGCCACAGGTAACTTCCACAAAGATGTGAACGATCTGAGAGACAAGGCAAGAAGGGCATTCTATGTCATCAAAAGGAACATAAAATTCAACATACCAATTAGGATCTGGCTAAAAAATACTTGAATCAGTCATAGAGCCCATTGCCCTTTATGGTTGTGAGTTCTGGGGTACGCTCACCAACCAAGACTTCACAAAATGGGACAAACACCAGTTTGAGACTCTGCATGCAGAATTCTGCAAAAATATCCTTCGCATACAATGTAGAACACCAAATAATGCATGCAGAGCATAATTAGGCCAAAACCCACTAATTATCAAAATCCAGAAAAGAGACGCTAAATTCTATAACCACCTAAAAAGAAGTGAATACCAAACCTTCCATAACAAAGCCATCACCTACAGAGAGATTAACCTGGAGAAGAGCCCCCTAAGCTAGCTGGTCCTGAGGCTCTGTTCACAAACGCAAACACACCCCACAGAGCCCCAGGACTGCAACACAATTAGACCCAACCAAATCATGAGAAAACAAAAAGATAATTACTTGACACATTGCAAAAAAAATAACAAAAAACCTGAGCAAACTAGAATGTTATTTGTCCCTAAACAGAGAGTACCCAGTGTCAGAAAACCTGACCACTGTGACTGACCCAAACTTAAGGAAAGCTTTGTGTCACGCCCTGACCGTAGAGAGCTTTTTATGTCTCTATTTTTGGGTTGGTCAGGGTGTGATTTGGGTGGGCATTCTATGTTCTTTTTTCTATGTGTTTGTATTTCTTTGTTTTGGCCGGGTATGGTTCTCATTCAGGGACAGCTGTCGATCGTTGTCTCTGATTGAGAACCATACTTAGGTAGCTTTTCCCCACAGGGTTTTTGTGGGTCGTTGTTTTCCGTATCAGTGTTTGCACCTTACGGGACTGTTTCGGTTTCGTTTATTTACGTTGTTGTTTTATGTTTCAGTCAAATAAAAATCATGAACACGCTGCGCTTTGGTCCACACCTTCTTCCAACAGCCGTTACACTTTGACTATGTACAGACTCAGTGAGCATAGCCTTGCTATTGAGAAAGGCCGTCGTAGGCAGACTTGGCTCTCAAGAGAAGACAGGCTATGTGCTCACTTCCCACAAAATGAGGTGGAAACTGAGCTGCACTTCCTAACCTCCTGCCCAATGTATGACCATATTAGAGACACATATTTCCCTCAGACTACACAGATCAACAAAGAATTTGAAAACAAACAAAATTTTGATAAACTCCCATATCTACTGGGTGAAATTCCACAGTGTGCCATCACAGCAGCAATATTTGTGACCTGTTGCCACAAGAAAAGGGCAACCAGTGAAGAACAAACACCATTGTAAATACAAACCCATTTATATGCTTATTTATTTTCCCTTGTGTACTTTAACCATTTGTACATTGTTACAACACTGTATATATATATATATCTATATATAATATGCAATTTGTAATGTCTTTATTGTTTTGAAACTTCTGTATGTGTGATCTTTACTGTTAATTTGTATTGTTTATTTCACTTTTTGTATGTTATCTACCTCACTTGCTTTGGCAATGTTAAGAGAGGAGAGTGAAAGAGAGAGAGAGGAGAGTGAAAGAGAGAGAGACAGAGAGAGGAGAGCGAAAGAGAGAGAGACAGAGAGAGACAGAGAGAGAGACAGAGAGAGAGAGAGAGAAAGAGAGAGACAGAGACAGAAAGAGAGACAGAAAGAGAGAGAGAGAGAGAGAGAGAGAGAGAGAGAGAGAGAGAGAGAGAGAGAGAGTTTTAAAGGTGTCCGGTGAATGTCCGTGTGAGTTGTATGTATTGTCTTTGCTGTGTATTATAATCAGCGAGTCTAACTGTGGCTTTACTGACTTCATGTTCTGTTATCTGCCCTCCCTTTGTCCCTTTGTCTCTGCAATCACAGAATGAAGGATTAGTGTTTTAAATTATTACTAACTAAGCCTTGATTGTCCCTGTACTAAATAAATATTAATCTAGAATTATCATCATGCTCTGTCTTGCTGAGGTCCAAGTCGATTGAGTGCAGGCTTAACTGAATAACAGAGACAGGATACAATAGTTTGAGGTAGGGCTCGCCTCAGAGCCAGATGCTGATGACAGATTGCCCTATCCTGGGCACGTGGCATCGAACCCCCCCCCCCCCCCCCGACTCCAACTGGGAGACAGGAGATCTGATGACAGATTGCCCTATCATGGGCACTTGGCATCCAACTACTTGGCATCCAACGATACAGACACGACCATATACAGACTGGTGAAGTAACGATACAGGCACGACCATATACAGACTGATGAGGTAACGATACAGACACGACCAAATACAGACTGATGAGGTAACGTTACAGACACTACCATATACAGACTGATGAGGTAACGATACAGACACTACCATATACAGACTCATGAGGTAACGATACAGACACTAACATATACAGACTGATGAGGTAACGGTACAGACACGACCATATACAGACTCATGAGGTAACGATACAGACACTAACATATACAGACTGATGAGGTAACGGTACAGACACGACCATATACACACTGATGAGGTAACAATACAGACACAACCATATACAGACTGATGAGGTAACGTTACAGACACTACCATATACAGACTGATGAGGTAACGGTACAGACACAACCATATACAGACTCATGAGGTAACGATACAGACACTAACATATACAGACTGATGAGGTAACGGTACAGACACGACCATATACACACTGATGAGGTAACAATACAGACACAACCATATACAGACTGATGAGGTAACGATACAGACACTAACATATACAGACTGATGGGGTAACGATACAGACACTACCATATACAGACTGATGAGGTAACGATATAGACAGTACCATATACAGATTGATGAGGTAACGATACAGACACGACGATATACAAACTGATGAGGTAACGGTACAGACACTACCATATACAGACTGATGAGGTAACGGTACAGACACTACCATACAGAGACTGATGAGGTAACGATACAGACACTACCATATACAGACTGATGAGGTAACAATACAGGCATGACCATATACAGACTGATGAGGTTACGATACAGACACTAACATATACAGACTGATGAGGTAACGATACAGACACTACCATATACAGACTGATGAGGTAACGATATAGACAGTACCATATACAGATTGATGAGGTAACATTACAGACACTACCATACAGAGACTTGCTATGCTGAAGAGTGAGATAGGAAGTAATGTGAATTATATAAGTTTACTAGATGAATGAAAATTGACGATCCATTCAGAACGGCCTTCCTTAATGAATTTCGTAAAAACATGACGTACAATATGAAAGTGTTTCGCTGTTACTCTGCAGCTGATTGCAAGCTAAAACTCCCGTTGGGCCGGGCCCCCTCCCAAAGGAACAGGGAGGAAGAGAGGGGGGAGGGAAGCAGGGAGAGAGAGGGAGGGATGAGATTAAAAGTGAAATGAATAATCCAGCTCGACATAAAGCCTGCCATCTGAAATCCAGGATGTTATTGTTTGTGAATAAAGGATACACTCAATTAAAGCAGCCAAAATAAATGAACAAATCTCACACGTCTGTGTGTGTGTCAATGTGGTATTCAGGGAGACAGTTACTGTCCAAAATGCTTATCGGTAAAGCAACTTGTTTAACCTGAGCAAAACCCAGAAACTAAGGACTAATTAGCCTAATCTGTTCACTATGATTTGGTTGTCATGAAGGATTAATTGGGCTCATCGATTGGAGTTGAAAGATAAACAGTGCTCTCAGATTGGCATGCTTTCAGCACTACTGAGTCTCTTTACCTGTGAAAAACTAGTTGGTTGGATGGTTTCCATGAAGAAAATAAAATCCCCCCTCATGATCTTCTTAAATTAATCACATTTTTGTTGACAGTATAGAGCATAATACCATGGAGGAGTTTAGAAGAGAGGAACTCAAAATATTTATTCCATAGGCTGGGATCCGCACTATGCAACTGTTGCAAGAGCAATTTTTTTGTGCGTATGCATTACTCCAATTCTGTTGCAAAACATTTCTTAAACGGAAGCAAACGAAACAGGGAGGGACCTACCTGAATTTGTCAAATAGAAACTCTTGTTTTGCTCTGCTTGCTTCCAATTGGTCCTTAAAACGGTAAACAGTTTCCATATGAATATACCCCTGGTCGCAAAAACAATGATTGATAGACAGCTTAAACTCCTTCAATTCAACCATTATTGGTTTAAAATAGACAAATACATTTGTGAACAGCCATACACAACAACCACATTCCATAAGGAGGAAATGGCTAAATGAGAGATTCAATGTGCTACATAAATATCTGTAATAAGTGATATTCTTAAAACCCGTAGGCTCTACACCTCTTCTGTCGTCGTCCTAACCTTCCAAGTGTTTATTCAAGTTGGATGTATAATCTTTGGATGCCAACAGCAGTCACGCCGTTGGAAGACATAGCTTGGACTGTAGCCTACAAAAGCCTATTCCTGCTTTTTCCACAATCCATCAAACACATTTGGTGTGCATAGTGGTCATCAATGGTCTCTGACTTCTGGTCAGACTCACTCAGGTGGAACAAACTTAAACTTGAACTTTTTTCAAAGCTGATTTGAATGTCATTGAGAAAACAGAAAGGGGTCAAACTACTTTTGTGCAAACATTGATTCTGAATTTAAAACTAATCCTAGAAGTATTCTTCTAGTTTTTTTAAAGTAGCTGTAATCTGATTACAATATTTTAGCTGGTAGCGTAACGGATAACAGTTACAGTGTTTTTGCAATCCGTTACTCCCCCCGTGCAATAAGGACTATTGTGATAGTGTAAAAGTGATGAGGACTATTGTGATAGTGTTAAAGTGATGAGGACTATTGTGATAGTGTAAAAGTGATAAGGACTATTGTGATAGTGTTAAAGTAGATGAGGACTATTGTGATAGTGTAAAAGTGATAAGGACTATTGTGATAGTGTTAAAGTGATGAGGACTATTGTGATAGTGTAAAAGTGATGAGGACTATTGTGATAGTGTTAAAGTGATGAGGACTATTGTGATAGTGTAAAAGTGATAAGGACTATTGTGATAGTGTAAAAGTGATAAGGACTATTGTGATAGTGTAAAAGTGATAAGGACTATTGTGATAGTGTAAAAGTGATGAGGACTATTGTGATAGTGTAAAAGTGATGAGGACTATTGTGATAGTGTAAAAGTGATGAGGACTATTGCGATAGTGTAAAAGTGAAAAGGACTGTTGCGATAGTGTAAAAGTGATAAGGGCTATTGTAGTAGTGTAAAAGTAATAAGGGCTATTGTGATAGTGTAAAAGTGATAAGGACTATTGTGATAGTGTAAAAGTGATGAGGACTATTGTGATAGTGTAAAAGTGATGAGGACTATTGCGATAGTGTAAAAGTGAAAAGGACTATTGTGATAGTGTAAAAGTAATAAGGGCTATTGTAGTAGTGTAAAAGTGATGAGGGCTATTGTGATAGTGTAAAAGTAATAAGGGCTATTGTGATAGTGTAAAAGTGTTAAGGACTATTGTAGTAGTGTAAAAGTGATGAGGACTATTGTGATAGTGTAAAAGTGAAAGCTGCTAATAAGAGAACTCAGAGTTGGATATCTGCAATCAACAAAAGAACTGTGGTGACAGAGGGAGTCCTGGCTAAGACACAGAGAAGGGGTTGAGCAAATATTGCCAATGCTTAGATCAACACACACACACACACACACACACACACACACACACACACACACACACACACACACACACACACACACACACACATTCACACGCACAGTAATCTAAAGTCTGCAAAATCACAGTCTGTGACGCACATAGCTCCCATGGCCAGGTATGCAGAAATGACTATTTAGCCTCTAATTCTGTGAGACACTGAGGCAGCAGCAGTAATATCACCCCTACACTCCCTCTAATCCCCCCCCCTGCTCTCCTCTCCTGTCTCAAGACACATCTATCATTAAGACACAGAAACACAGAGACAGCTTGCTGATTGTGGAGTCATCTGAACATGGCAACTGAGCATTCAGCGCTGTCATTTTCACAGGATGACAATAAAGTTTAAAGTTCAAACCCCTGTGTTACAAGGAAACTGTCCAGGGAGAGAATGTGTTACCCTGTCATTATTGCCTTCAACATAATGACAGAGCAGGTATCCCATCAGGCATTCCACCACTGCTAGCCATGACCTAATCGCATATTGTCCCTCGCTTTGAGGTTTCACACAGCAGACCTGATATATCTGCTAAGAAGAAAGAAGGTTTCACACAGCAGACCTGATATATCTGCAAAAAAGCAGAATAGATTAATGTATGAGCTATTTTAAACCTCTTACTTCTACCCCCTCCTTTTTCGAACATTCTGTTAAAAATCGCGCAACTTTTCAGCGTCCTGCTACTCATGCCAGGAATATAGTATATGCATATGATTAGTATGTGTGGATAGAAAACACTCTGAAGTTTCTAAAACTGGTTAAATCACGGCTGTGACTATAACAGATCGTGTGTTTCATTGAAAAACGCAAGAAAAACTGCTCTCTGAAAGCTAAAAATAATTTCCATAAGTCACTTCCATGAGTTGTTAAAAAAGGACAAAATTTAATATCGACCTGCATGCAATTCATACAAATTCCACACGATGTCGCCATTGTCGTCATTTTCAATTGAATTTTTTGTTGGAAAATCCATCTATCTGGCTTCCGTTTCTTCCAGTCTCCACCAGGATGTTGTTAATGTGGACATGGGCAGCCATTGATTTGCACACGAGGAGCTATTGAATATACATCGCCCTGTAATCATTTTGATAGATTATAAACGTTTACTAATACCTAAAGTTGGATTACAAAAGGATTTCGAAGTGTTTTGTGAAAGTTTATCGTCAACTTTTTTAATTTAAAAAAATGATGCAGCGTTAAAAAACAATGTTTTTTTCTGAATGACACAGCTTCCATAGAAAGCTATTTTGGGTATATATGGACCAATTTAAACGAAAAAAAGACCCAATAGTGATGTTTATGGGGCATATAGGAGTGCCAAGAAAGAAGCTCGTCAAAGGTAATGAATGTTTTATATTTTATTTCTGCGTTTTGTGCTGCGTCGGATAAGCAGAGTCTTTGTTTACGTCGCATTCAGGCATTTTCAGGTGGTGCATGCTATCAGATAATACCTTCTCATGCTTTCGCCGAAAAGCATTTTAAAAATCTGACTTGTTGGCTAGGTTCACAACGAGTGTAGCTTTAATTCAATACCCTGCTTGTGAATTTTGATCAAGGTTTGAGTTTAAACGAGTACATTTAGCATTTAGCGTAGCGCATTTGCATTTCCAGGTGCCTACTTGAGACATATGCGTCTCAAGTAACTACACTATCAAAGACACATTGATGCAGACAAACACATGTACAGACACAAGCACACGCACGCACACACACCGTAAGATGTCCTGCTCATGACTGTCCTAATTTCTGGGCCAGGAGAATTACTAATTAACTTAAGGTTTAGAACTCTTACCTAATTACAGGGGCTCTCCAAATGAACTTTAGATCGGAGACTTTGTGCTTTTTAAACAAACTGTCAGACAGCTGTTTAGAGTTAACCCTCTCTCTTTAAAAACCACAAGGAAAACACACTGTTATTTATGCTGCCATTGAGGGGGGGAGAAAGGTAGCGGGTAAGAAAGAGGTAGAGGGGGAGGGGAGAAAAAAGTGATGGAAACAAGTGTGCATTTTAATTGGATCTCACTACAAACAACTGTCAGGCCTAATTAACATGGTCGTAGATTATTCCTTCATCAAATAAACATGATGTCATGCACAAGACAATAGGAAGCCTAAGTCAGTGGCTTTTCAAGATACTGACTAAGTCACGCCAAGTCAGTATCTTCCTGGGAGAACATTTGAACAATTACAAATAGTGACTCAATGTATAAAAACGTCATAATTACAATCAGGGCTAATGCCCCCCCAAAAAGCTTACTAGGTATATGAATTCTTAAAGTTATGATTCAAACTATACTTCTCCCAAACTAATTGCACCAGACCAGAGAACCAAACAGCCAAGAGTATGTGTTTAATTTTAAATATCAATAATGAACAGATTCATTGAGACAATCAGCTTATTTTCCCAGACACCATTTTAAAGTCTATGTTATTTTCTGTCTGGTTGGATAATTATCATTACTGAGCAAGAGAAGAAGGTCACTGTGTGTGTGTGTGTGTGTGTGTGTGTGTGTGTGTGTGTGTGTGTGTGTGTGTGTGTGTGTGTGTGTGTGTGTGCGTGCGTGCGTGCGTTCGTTCGTTCGTGCTTGTGTGTGTGTGTGTGTGCGTGTGTGTGTTCACCAAGCCTTCAAAGCGACACCAATGGGACTGAGAGGTCAATGACAACTCAGTGGAGCAACAACAAGACCGGAGTCAGCAGTCACACACCGTAAACTAATCCTTACACACACACACACACACACACACAAACACGCACACACACACAAACACACACACGCACACAAACACGCACACACACACACACACACACACACACACACACACACACACACACATACACTGTTAATCCTTACTGAAAACGAAGACACACACAAACAGAGACAAACACACTAACTGTGCTGCTCAGAGGTACAGAGCTCAAGAGAGAAATACATTTGCTTTGCTGTCAAACACCTTGACTATTGTGACAAGCAAAACATTTGCAAAGGATTATGAGTGGCCAGCAAAACACAATGACCACTCCACAGTTATGATTGTGGAGAAATTGAGGAAAAAGGTATGAAGAATTACAGTCCATACAGCACTTTGCTTTGTCTTTGTTTAAAAGGCCCTGTCCTTTCACAGGTTTACCCTGCTCAGGCCTCCTGATATTGGGCAAATTCCAACACATATTGTCTGTGTGTGTGTGTGTGTGTGTGTGTGTGTGTGTGTGTGTGTGTGTGTGTGTGTGTGTGTTTGTGTGGGTGGGTGGGTGGGTGGGTGTGTAGTCTCTATGTAGTTTACCTTCTGAAACGTGTATAATTCCTACATACAGACACAAACTCACACAAAAAAAACACAGACAAAGACAGACACAGTAGTAACCCAGTAGTAACCTAGTAGTAACCCAACAGTAACCCAGTAGTAACCTAGTAGTAGTCCAGTAGTAACCCAGTAGTAAACTAGTAGTAAACTAGTAGTAACCGAGCAGTAACCGAGTAGTAACCCAGTAGTAACAGTAGTAACCCAGCAGTAACAGTAGTAACCTAGTAGTAAACTAGTAGTAACCGAGTAGTAACCCAGTAGTAACCCAGTAGTAACAGTAGTAACCCAGCAGTAACACAGTAGTAACCTAGTAGTAAACTAGTAGTAACCCAGTGTTCACCCAGTAGTAACCTAGTGTTCGCCCAGTAGTAACCCAGTAGTAACCTAGTGTTAACCCAGTAGTAACCTAGTGTTCGCCCAGTAGTAACCCAGTAGTAACCTAGTGTTAACCCAGTAGTAACCTAGTAGTAACCTAGTAGTAACCTAGTGTTAACCCAGTAGTAACCCAATATTAACCTGGTTTTAACCTAGTGTCACCTAGTAGTAACCCAGCAGTAACCTAGTATTCACCCAGTAGTAGCCCAGTAGTAACCCAGTAGTAACCTAGTGTTAACCCAGTAGTAACCCAGCAGTAACACAGTAGTAACCTAGTAGTAACCCAGTAGTAACCCAGTAGTAACCCTATAGCCAATACATCTGAAGGCAATCCTCTTATCCTAGTAGCCAACATACAGTGAGTGAATACCCCTTACACTCTGTTCAAATCAAATCAATCAAATTGTATTAGTCACATGCACCTAATACAACAGACATTACAGTGAAATGCTTACTTACGAGCCCCTAACCAACAATGCAGTTTCCAAATAAACACAGATAAGAATAAGAGAGAAAAGCAACAAGCAATTAAAGAGCAGCAGTAAAATAGCAATAGCGAGACTATATACAGGGGGGTTCCGAGATAATGTGCGGGGGCACCGGTTAGTTGAGGTAGTATGTACCTCAACTAGAGTTATTAAAGTGACTATGCATAGATGACAACAGAGAGTACCAGTGGTGTAAAGAGGGCGGGGGTCCAGTGTAAATAGTCAGGGTAGCCATTTTGACTAGATGTTCAGGAGTCTTATGGCTTGGGGGTAGAAGCTGTTTAGAAGCCCCTTGGACCAAGACTTGGCGCTCAAGTACCACTTGCCGTGCGGTAGCAGAGACAACAGTCTGTGACTAGGTTGGCTGGAGTCTTTGACAATTTCTAGGGCCCTCCTCTGACACCGCCTGGTATAGAGGTCCTGGATGGCAGGTAGCTTGGACCCAGTGATGGACTGTGCCGTTCGCACTACCCTCTGCTGTGTCTTGCAGTTGGAGACCGAGTATTTGCCATATGAAGCAGCGATGCTCTCGATGGTTCAGCTGTAGAACCTTTTGAGAATCTGAGGACCCATGACAAACATTTCTGTCTCCTGAGGGGGAATAGGTTTTGCTGTGCCCTCTTCATGACTGTCTTAGTGTACTTGGATCATGTTAGTTTGTTGGTGATATGGACACCAAGGATCTTGAAGCTCTCAACCTGCTTAAATGCAGCCCCGTCGATGAGAATGGGCGCGTGCTAGGTCCTCTTTTTCCTGTAGTCCACAATCATCTCCTTTGTCTTCATCACGATGCGGGAGAGGTTGTTGTCCTGGCACCACACGGCCAGGTCTCTGACCTCCACCCTATAGGCTGCCTCGTCATTGTTGGTGTCAGGCCTACCACTGTTATGTCATTGGCAAATCTAATGATGGTGTTGGAGTCATACCTGGTCGTGCAGTCATGAGTGAACAGGGAGTACAGGAGGGGACTGAGCACGCACCCCTGAGGGGCCCCTGTGTTGAGGATCAGTGTTGCAGATGTGTTGTTACCTACCCTTACCACCTGGGGTGGCCCGTCAGGAAGTCCAGGGTCCAGTTGCAGAGAAAGGTGTTTATTCCCAGAATCCTTAGCTTATTGTTGAGCTTTGAAGGCACTATGGTGTTGACCACTGAGCTGTACTCAATGACCAGCATTCTCACATAGTTGTTCCGTTTGTCCAGGTGGGAAAGGGCAGTGTGGAGAGCAATAGAGGTTGCATCTGTGGATCTGTTGGGGCGGTATGCAAATTGGAGTGGGTCTAGGGTTTCTGGAATAATGGTGTTGATGTGAGCCATGACCAGCCTTTCAAAGCATTTAATGGATACAGACGTGAGTTTTACAGGTCGATAGTTATGTAGGCAGGTTACCTTAGTGTTCTTTGGCACAGGCAATATGGTCTGCTTAAAACATGTTGGTATTACAGACTCGGACAGGGAGAGGTTGAAAATCTCTGTGAAGACGCTTGCCAGTTGGTGAGCTCATGCTCGCAGTACACGTCCTGGTAATCCGTCTGGCCCTGTGGTCTTGTGAATGTTGACCTGTTCAAATGTCTTACTCACATCGGCTGCAGAGAGCATGATCACACAGTCTTCCAGAACAGCTGGTGCTCTCACTGTTATTTGCCTCGAAGCGAGCATAGAAGTACAATAGTTTAGCTCGTCTGGTAGGCTCATGTCACTGGGCAGCTCTCGGCGGTGCTTCCCTTTGTAGTCTGTAATAGTTTGCAAGCCCTGCCACATCCAACAAGCGTCAGATCCGGTGTACTACGATTCAATCTTAGTCCTGTATTGAAGCTTTGCCTGTTTGATGGTTGTCGGAGGGCAGCGGGATTTCTTATAAGCTTCCGGGTTAGAGTCCCGCTCCTTGAAAGCGGCAGCTCTATCTTTTAGCTCAGTGTGGATATTGCCTGTAATCCATGGCTTCTGGTTGGCGTATGTACGTACGGTCACTGTGGGGACAACGTCATCAATGCACTTATTGATGAAGCCAATGACTGATGTGGTGTACTCCTCAATGCCAATGGAAGAATCCCGGAACATGTTCCAGTCTGCGATAGCAAAACAGTCCTGTAGTTTAGCATCTGCTTCACCTGACCACTTTGTTATTGATCTAGTCACTGGTGCGTCCTGCTTTAATATTTGCTTGTAAGCAGGAATCAGGAGGATAGAATTATGGTCAGATATGCTAAATGGAGGGTGAGGGAGAGCTTTGTATGAGTCTCTGTGTGTAGAGTATAGGTGGTACAGAGTTATTTTTCTTTTGGTTGCACATTTAACATGCTGACAGAAATTTGGTAAAAACGGATTTAAGTTTCCCTGCATCAAAGTCCCTGGCTACTAGGAGCACCGCCTCTGGGTGAGCGTTTTCTTGTTTGCTTATGGCAGAATACAGCTCATTTAATGTTGTCTTAGTGCCAGCCTCTGACTGTGGTAGTATGTAAACAGCTACGAAGAATACAGATGAAAACTCTCTCAGTAGGTAGTGTGGTCCACAGCTTATCATGAGATGCTCTACCTCAGGCGAGCAATAGCTTGAGACTTCCTTAGATATCGTGCACCAGCTGTTATTTACAAAAATACATAGTCCGCCGCCCATTTTCTTACCAGACGCCGCTGTTCAATCCTGCCGGTACATCATATAACCAGCCAGCTGTATGTTGATATTGTCGTCGTTCAGCCACAACTCCATGAAGAATAAGATGTTACAGTTTTTAATGTCCCGTTGGTAGTTTAACCTCTTTGATCTCTAGGGGCGCTATTTCATTTTTGGATAAAAAACGTTCCCGTTTTAAGCGCGATATTTTGTCACGAAAAGATGCTCAACTATGCATATTCTTGACAGTTTTTGAAAGAAAACACTCTGAAGTTTCAGAATCTGCAAATATATTGTCTGTAAGTGCCCCAGAACTCATTCTACAGGCGAAACCAAGATGATGCGTCAACCAGGAAATGAGCAGATTTCTGAAGCTCTGTTTTCCATTGTCTCCTTATATGGCTGTGATTGCGCAAGGAATGAGCCTACACTTTCTGTCGTTCTCCCAAGGCGTTAGCAGCATTGTGACGTATTTGTAGGCATATCATTGGAAGATTGACCATAAGAGACTACATTTTCCAAGTGTCCGCCTGGTGTCCCTGCGTCGAAATTGGAGCGTAAAGCCAGGTGCAATTATTTTTCCATTTGAGAGCAAGGAGAAACCAGGCTTCCAGGAAGGATATATCATTGAAGAGATATGTGGACAAACACCTTGAGGATTGATTCTAAACCACGTTTGCCATGTTTCAGTCGATATTATGGAGTTAATTTGGAAAAAAGTTCGCGTTTTGAGGGCTGAATTTTCGTTTTTTTTTTTTTTTTTTTTGGTAGCCAAATGTGATGTACAAAACGGAGCTATTTCTAATACACAAAGAATATTTTTGGAAAAACTGAGCATCTGCTATCTAACTGAGAGTCTCCTCATTGAAAACATCAGAAGTTCTTCAAAGGTAAGTTATTTTATTTGAAGGCTTTACTTGTTTTTGTGATAGTTGCCTGCTAAATGCTAACGCTAATGCTGACGCTAAATGCTACGCTAGCTAGCTACTGTTACACAAATGATTGTTTTCCTATGGTTGAAAAGCATATTTTGAAAATCTGAGATGACAGTGTTGTTAACAAAAGGCTAAGCTTGAGAGATAGCATATTTATTTCATTTCATTTGCGATTTTCATGAATAGTTAACGTTGCGTTATGGTAATGAGCTTAGGTCTATAAATAGAATCCCGGATCCGGGTTTGGTCGTCGCAACAGGTTAATCTTCCACGTAACTCGTTAATTCAATTTTCTCCAAGGATTCCACGTTTGGTAGCAGAATGGGGGGAAGTGGGGGTTTAATCGATCACCTACAAATTCTCAGAAGGCAGCCTGCCCTTCGGCCCCTCTTTCTATGCCTCCTATTCACGCAGAACACGGGAACCGGGGCCTGTTCCCGAGGAAGCAGTATGTCCTTCGCGTCGGGCTCGTCAGAACCGTGAAAGGAGAAAAAAGGATTCTGCTTGTCCGTGGTGAGTAATCGCTGTCCTGATGTCTAGAAGTTTTTTTTGGTCTTAAGAGACGGTAGCGGCAACATTATGTACAAAATAAGTTAAAAAATAAGTTACTAACAACTCAAATAAAAGAACAAAAAAACACAATCGGCTGGGGACACTAAAACATCTGCCTTCTTCTCTGGTACCATGTTGTTCATACCCAGTTTTCTCCCCCTCTCCCCCTCACCCCATCTGCCTTCTTCTCTGGTACCATGTTGTTCATACCCAGTTCTCTCCCCCTCTCCCCCTCACCCCATCTGCCTTCTTCTCTGGTACCATGTTGTTCATACCCAGTTCTCTCCCCCTCTCCCCCTCTCCCTCTCTCCCCATCTACCCTCTCCACCTATCCACCTCTCCCCCTCTCCACCTCTCCACCTCTCCCCTCTCCCTCTCTCCCCCTCTCACCCTCTCCACATCTCCACCTCTCCCTCTCTCCCCATCTACCCTCTCCACCTCTCCCCCTCTCCCCCTCTCCACCTCTCCCCCTCTCCCTCTCTCCCCCTCTCCCTCTCTCCCCATCTACCCTCTCCACCTCTCCCCCTCTCCACCTCTCCCCCTCTCCCTCTCTCCCCCTCTCCCTCTCTCCCCATCTACCCTCTCCACCTATCCCCCTCTCCCCCTCTCCCTCTCTCCCCCTCTCCCCTTCTCCCAATCTCCCCCTCTACACAGCTCTCCCTCTCCCCATCTC
The DNA here is from genome assembly GCF_045791955.1 of Oncorhynchus clarkii lewisi. NCBI lineage: Eukaryota > Metazoa > Chordata > Actinopteri > Salmoniformes > Salmonidae > Oncorhynchus > Oncorhynchus clarkii. The sequence continues at coordinate 13,385,534 of NC_092161.1, read as the reverse complement.
CCCCTCTCCCCCTCTCCACATCTCCCCCTCTCCACATCTCCCCATCTCACCCTCTCCACATCTCCCTCTCTCCCCCTCTCCCTCTCCCCCTCTCCCCCTATCCCCCTCTGCCCCTATCCCCCTCTGCCCCTCTCCCCATCTCCCTCTCCAAGGGGATAAATAATTACCTCCCCGTATATTCATGAGGGCAGATCTCATTGCTGTGTTTGTTTTAGTCACAGCTAATGCATATTTAATTAGCCTCTTATCCCCTAACGAGGCTTGGCAAGGGCCTTGTTCCCCAAAACAATTTATCACCACCCGGAATACTGTATCAACACAATACATCTGGAATATTGTATAAACACGGTACATCTAGAATACTGTATAAACAAAATAATTATAGAATACTGTATAAACACAATACTTCTAGAATACTGTATAAACACAATACTTATATAATACTGTATGAACACAATACTTATAAAATACTGTGTAAACACAACACATCCAAAATACAAACACACATTTACCATCAGATATGTTTAGAGATGAGAAGAGAAGAGAATCAAGAGAGAGGAGGACAGGAGAAGAGGATCGAGATAGATGAGAGGAGAAGAGGATCAAGAGAGAGGAGAGGAGGAGAGGAGAAGAGGATCAAGAGAGGAGAGAAGAGGATCAAGATAGAGGAGAGGAGAAGAGGATCAAGACAGAGGAGGACAGGAGAAGAGGATCAAGACAGAGGAGGACAGGAGAAGAGGATCAAGACAGTGGAGGACAGGAGAAGAGGATCAAGACAGTGGAGGACAGGAGAAGAGGATCAAGAGAGAGAAGCCATGGAAACGCTTGTCTTATTTCCTGGTGGACAGTAATGGGTATTAATGGGTCATTCAGACACACAGAGCCCCTCTGACCAGCAGCATCCCTCAGGTAAACCATATGTCTGCCCTTCTTATTACCACTCAATTCTTCTATCACTGCTGCCTCTCACACAATAGATCCCATGTGTACGGTGACACGAATGTCTAAACAGCACAGCCTAACTTAGGTGATTGAATTTCATTTTGTTGAGAGGTTGACTTTTCAGCGGAATTACTTTCTTCAACTTCTCAGACAGGTGGAGGTGGAATGAGAAAAAACATTACAAAGAATCTGGAATATAAAACAATACCCCTCTTCTCCTCTCTTCTCTTCTCCCCTCACCTCTCCTCTTTTCTCCTCTCTTCTCTTCTCTTCTCCTCTCTTCTCTTCTCCCCTCACCTCTCCTCTCTTCTCTTCTCCCCTCTCTTCTCTTCTCCCCTCACCTCTCCTCTCTTCTCCTCTCTTCTCTTCTGCTCTCTTCTCTTCTCCCCTCACCTCTCCTCTCTTCTCTTCTCCCCTCACCTCTCCTCTCTTCTCCTCTCTTCTCTTCTCCCCTCACCTCTCCTCTCTTCTACTCTCTTCTCCCCTCACCTCTCCTCTCTTCTCTTCTCCCCTCACCTCTCCTCTCTTCTCCTCTCTTCTCTTCTCCCCTCACCTCTCCTCTCTTCTCCTCTCTTCTCTTCTCCCCTCACCTCTCCTCTCTTCTCCTCTCTTCTCTTCTCCCCTCACCTCTCCTGTCTTCTACTCTACTCTCTTCTCATTTCTCTTCTCCCCTCACCTCTCCTCTCTTCTACTCTACTCTACTCTCTTCTCCTCTCTTCTCTTCTCCCCTCACCTCTCCTCTGTTCTACTCTACTCTCTTCTCCTCTCTTATTTTCTCCTCTCCTCTCTGTTAAGGGAGCAGGATGGCTGAGAACCATGAATATCAGAGAACAGCTGAATTTACATCAGAGAGTGAGAGGGAGTGAGAGAGACAGAGAGGATGGGAGAAAGAGTTGGGGAGAGAGAGGGATGGAGAGATATATCAATAGCGAGAGAGAGAAAGAGAAAGAGAGAGAGAGGGGGTGAGAGAGAGATGGGGAGAGAGAGAGGGATGGAGAGAGATAGAAAAAGCATAGAGAGGGTGAGAGAGAGAGAGAGAGAAATAGATAGAAAGAGGGAGAGAGAGAGACAGACAGAGAGACAGAGAGATGGGGAAGACTGTTTGACCCTAAGACCGTAAGGACTACAAATCAAATAAAGAGCCAAATTATTTACACAAACACACAAAGACAATATTTTGTTGTTTTTCACCGCTATGAAATTCCCCTTTTCAAAAAACAAAATAGTCCAATTGAAATATTTAGCCTCATGTTAATCCATCCATAATATCGTGTGTCAGATGCCGCATGCGAAACTGCCTTTCAGAGCCTGAGAAATGACAGAATAGACAGGAAATAAAAAATCCCCCTGTTTTTCTTAATAGACCGACCGAGGCAGAGAGAGAGGAGGGAGATAGAGAGAAAGGGAGAGAGAGTGAGAAAGACAGAGAGAGAGAGAGAGACAGACAGACAGAGAGAGAGACAGAGAGAGAGAGAAAAAGAGAGACCTGACTGGCGCTGTACCAACAGCAACTAAAACATTTAGACAGGAGTGTTGAATAATGAAGGTTTTCAATGAGGACACAAATTACAAATTACATCCGCCTGATAACATGGATCTTCCTTAACAACTCTGTCTATGTCATGTTGGACAAGCTCATAAGGGACAGAGTGTGTGTGTGTGTGTGTGTGTGTGTGTGTGTGTGTGTGTGTGTGTGTGTGTGTGTGTGTGTGTGTGTGTGTGTGTGTGTGTGTGTGTGTGTGTGTGTGTGTGTGTGTGTGTGTGTGTGTGTGTGTGTGTGTGTGTGTGTGTGTGTGTGTGTGTGTGTGAGAGAGCGTGCGTGAGTGTGTGTGTGTTGAGGACTGGATCGTAGTAAATGTATTAGTCTCCTCTTACCACGCCAAAGACAATACTTCACTGCCGGTACAATGACAGAGAGGGGAAGAGAGAGAGAGAG
>NC_092161.1:13337656-13377656 GCF_045791955.1 Oncorhynchus clarkii lewisi | reverse complement strand
TCTCCCTGACCCTCTCCCTCTATCTCTCTCCTTGCCCCTCTCCCTCTATCTCTCTCCCTGCCACTCTATCTCTCTCCTTGCCCCTCTCCCTCTAGCTCTCTCCCTGCCCCTCTCCCTCCATCTCTCTCCCTGCCCCTCTCCCTCTATCTCTCTCCCTGCCCCTCTCCCTCTCCCTCTCTCCCTGCCCCTCTCCCTCTCCCTCTCTCCCTGCCCCTCTATCTCTCTCTCCCTGCCCCTCTCCCTCTCTTCTTTTAACTCTCTCCCTGCCGCTCTCCCTCCCTTCCTCGCTCTCTCCCTGCCCCTCTCCCTCTCTTTCTCTATTGCTCTCCCTGCCCTTCTTCCTCTCTCTCTCCCTGCCGCTCTCCCTCTCTTCCTCTATCTCTCTCTCTGCCCCTCTCCCTCTCCCTGCCCCTCTCCCTCTCTTCCTCTATCTCTCTCTCTGCCCCTCTCCCTCTCCCTGCCGCTCTCCCTCTATCTCTCTCCCTGCCCCTCTCCCTCTCTCTCTCCCTGCCCCTCTATCTCTCTCCCTGCCCCTCTCCCTCTATCTCTCCCTGCCCCTCTCCCTCTATCTCTCCCTGCCCCTCTATCTCTGTCCCTGCCCCTCTCCCTCTCCCTGCCCCTCTCCCTCTCTCCCTCTCTCTCTCCCTGCCCCTCTCCCGCTTTTCTCCTATCCCTTCTTCTTCCCCCTATTGTCTTTCTCTCTAGTAGCACCTTGATTAAGGTTGTAATGATGAAATGTGCTGTCAGCTGTGGATGATGTTGAATCATATAAGAAGCACTAATACACGATGTTGTGAGTTTTAAATGCAGTTCAACTATAAGCCTTTACACAGAAGAACCATGGGGCTGTCTCTTGTTTTGTGTCCCTTCCTGTCGTCATTGGCTCGATGTGTTTTATACACACTAATACACGTGTTATTATACAATCAAATGTCAATCAAATGTATTAATACAGCCCTTTTTACATCAGTCGATGTCACCAAGTGCTACACAGAAACCCAGCCTAAAACCCCAAGCAGCAAGCAAGGCAGATGTAGAAGCGCTGTTATATATATTATGTTATCACTCTCTGCAACCTTTACATTCTCCTGTTGTAATCACATTGATGTACTGAAACGCCTTGCATTGTTTTTAATAATAACCAATTACAGCTTTTACTCTTCATTTTCAATTGTCCTCCAAGACTGGCAGTATAGGTCAAACACATCCTCAATCCCCTATCGAGGCTTGCTTTAAACCCAGGCTTGCTTTAAACCAAGTGTAATGTACTTTATATCGCAGGCGCGTGCGTGCGCGCGCGCACACACAGTAATAATATTGCTGTAATAATAATAATATTCATCATCACAGTAAAACAAAACCAACGCGCAGTCGTCAGACAAACTGAAGGTCCAGTAGCATTGCCTTAAGAACAGGACTGAGAGAGAGAAAACACGTAACCATGTTCTGTGAGACAATTACATCCCAAATACTGACGAAACTCACTGTAATTACATTCTTCCATCTTTTCTCATAATTTATTTTTGTTGGTGTTTTAACATCTTTAAATGGAGTGTTGCGTAGCTTATTAGAAATAAAATATTAGTAGCATACATTAATTTTACTACATAGCATTGAACCCATTGCTCCCAAATCACCACTATTCAGATACATGTTTAACGGTTTAATGGTGTCAAATGGGCTATATCAACTTTCATTCTCAGACTCATTCATGCACAAAAATTAACAAATGTAATTCGTTGGAATTATCCTTAAAATATGCAAGTCATAGTTCCAAACCACTATGGCAGCATAATCATAATAATAATAATAATTATTATTTAATACAAATATTTATCAAAATAATTGTATCCAAAATTGTACAATGGTAAAAATAATTTCTGCAGTCCTCATTTTTGCTTAAGTCCAACAGTCCTTAATTAAAAAAGATCGTATATCCATTAAATACAAACGGTGGATGCATTTGTTTCCAAAGTTATTTATCTAGCTAAAGTACTACAAATACCCGAAAATAGCTCAAATGATTTCCCCTTAAATCAAAGCAAAAACAAAGACAAACAAACAAAAACAAATCGTCCTAATATGCCGAAGAAGAGAAAGCCGTAGTTGAAATCCAGTAGAAACATCATCATGCTGCTGATGTGCCGTATAAAGAGCGAGCGGAGAGCGCAAACACACACACACACACAACCTTACATACCGGAGTTTGAAGCTGCCTCTCGTGTCCCCGTGTTTTTTTGTTGTTTTTTTGCTCTCTTAATGCAAGCGATCGATGTCCCTGACACTGTTGTGTCCCAATCCCAGCCAAGACTCTACCTCAAACCAGTCAGTCATCAGGCAAAAAAAACTACCACAGCCCCTCTCCTCACCTGTCCTCTGTACCCCAAGTTACACTAAACAACCAGCATGCATAGACAACTCACCACCGAAGCCTGGGCTAAATCCTAATCACTGGCAATGCAAGGACAATTCATTATATGGAGAAAAAATATGAACCCACCAAAGCGAATGAATGGGGAGAACATAAATCTTACGTTACGGCAATAGGACATGAGTAAAGAAAATAGAGAACACATAATGAAGAGTTTGGGCCTCTTATGCTCTTTTTCCCCCAATTTTTTTAGATTTTATAAAAAAAAATTGAGTTTCTGGATCCAGGGGACCTGCTTGTTATCAGTAGCCCAACGACTGGTCTCCTTCCCCGGCCACACAGCCACCCCACGGCTCGGTACAATGGCTGGCTACTCCTTTACACACAGCAGGTAATTGGGAATTGTAGGACCATTATACATTGAACATACATTGAATCTCAATAGTATAATCTAAAAAGACAATACATGTATCTATCTAAACAATATATAAGCGTGACGGTGTAAATCGTGTTGCTCTTCGCGTCGTTTAAGAATGTATACGGTGTTAAACGTAACAATAACGTGAGGAAGATAGCGACATTATCAGAAAACAAATGAATGGATACATTGTAGCCTAACTGCCGAACCGTCAGGTCCAGCTTTTAAAAGTGGTCCAGCACTGAAACCAGGCAGAACTCTTTCACCGGGGGAAGACAACAGGGATAAAACATTCACGTATCCTAGACCACCATAGATCGGACCTCGTTACGTCTAGTCTAGCGCCGTAATTAACCAAGCCACACCGGGGAAATACCTGATATCATGTAACGATTTGTTTTCCGTTGTATTTCACAGATCATATGACATTACGATCGGAATGAGACAAACCCTAGCAAACTTTGAGAGCAGATTTGGCCGAGACAGCAATGGCAATGACACTCACGTAAAGGCTTTCGTCTGGCCCGTGACAATTCTCTGCTAGTAAAACCAAAGCAGGACTTCAACAAACACCTCAACATGCGATGTTTTCCAAGGCAAAGCTGGGCTGGGCTATTGCCGAAAACATACCACATGAAAACAGCTGTTATCTGCTGAGCGCTATGTCAAAGATTCTGCGGGATCCACCTAAAAATATATTCAATATTTGACCTGAATTAAACACCAACTACTCAATAAAAGTTATAGAAAAAAAACTTACTTTCTACCCCCCGCAGTTCGTTCCCTTTCTTCTCCTGTTATTGGTTTGAAAACAAAGTCACATCCAATAGTTGCGAAATATGATAACACAAAAATGGAAAAAGGGGAAAAAATGTATAATCCTCCCAACTTTATTGAAAAAAAATAAACATACAAAATGGCAAGCGGTATGAAAGCTATCCTTTGGGTCCGATCGGTGAAAGATGTCTCGACTGCAGGCTCTCAGTTTCGGCTGTGGAGCGGTCGAGAAACTGCGGAAAGGAAATGAAAATCCGATATGTCTTTATTCTGCTAATTATTATCGTTTTAGCCCTGTTTAAAAAAATGGCTGATTAAGTTGAGTGCGCATGTCTTTGTGTGTCTATTCCCGATATGCACTCTGGGAATGGAAGAGAGAGGTCGAATGAGAGAGGGTGGGAGAGAGAGGAAGAGAGAGAGGAACAGAGAGAGAGGTGTAATTAGCGAGCTGATCAACAGTCTCCACATTGCAAATGACGCACTGAGCCCCTGTCCAGAGCAAAGCCCTTAGGGCGGAACGCGTCAGATTGACCAAAGTGATCTTAACATCGGCACATTTTTACGGTTTTACCGGCTAGTCCAAAGACATGCAGAACAACAAATAGCCATTTCCTGTTAACCAAATAGGGTACAGAATTAGAGAAATCACCCTTGTTTATGTATAAAGGTCCGCAGACGAGGACAAAACTATAGCCTGATATGCCACCCGGTGCAAGGCACATATAAAACATATTATTATGTTAAAGCTGTTCAGAATGGCAGTATATATCCCAAATGTATTGATACGTTTAGCTCATTTTCATATCCTGATTTTATTCAATATATAGGATAATATTTGATCTAGTGGATTTAAATATGTGGAATCTTGAGAGATGCACAGATTGAAGATGCTTACATAGAACCCTGTATCAGATAGAGACTAATTGAATGTGTTTAACTGTGTTGTAAATTGAATACCGTATGTAAACAAGGGCATGTTGTCAATATTGAACACAATATCGATATGTTTATTACATTGATGTAAAACTATGACAGAACAAGAAAGCATACGTCTGGCTATGAAAAACTGAAGAGAACAGGCGTTTAGGCCTATACAGTGGAGGAACACGCCGGCCTTGTCTGAAAGGAGGGTATACATTATATTTATTTACATATACATTTTATCTCAATATCATAACTTGATGCAAAGTCAATTAAAAAAGTCTAAATTATAAGGCCTTACATTACGTTCTTCATTCATCATGTTTTAAGAGTATCTAAAATGTTAACTACTGTAGAATGGATTTGACTTATTGTAGAGCATAGAAGAGCATAGATTGGTCTACGCGTCTATGGATGTCAAGAACATAGCAGTATTTATATGACACGGTAGATAGATAGGCCCAATGCAGAGGCCACATTATAAGAAACGAACCAGTCGTTAGAAGATATGGGTTAAAATAACAACATGTTTATTACGTGTTTTTCTTTGTGACGATACGATGGTAAACATATATCTCGTGATTGGTAGAAAGTAGCCTATAGCCTACACAAGCATCACCTTAGAAAATAACTAAAAAACTGCAAATACATGAGCATCAAAGCTCATGTTACCAACTCCCAGTCCACATAGGATGACTGGGCTTTATGGAGCCATGCATAAAACCTCAGGCAATGCAAGACCCATTGAATCCAACACACCATTCAAACCAATACATGTATATAGGCCTATTCATTGCATTAGTCCGTTTAACTATGTTCCCTTCCACCCTGATCCTTTTTACTTAATTTGTTCTCTCGCATAACAGTCGCTATCCGGAGAGAGACCTGAACATGGTCTTCATCGTGTAGGGAAGCAGAAGATCGGTTCTCCTTCATGAAAAAAAATCGAAGGGGGTGAATTGACTGAGCTGGGTTTTGGGATCCTATGATAAGGCTGCTGGCAGCCAATACATCCTACTGCAGTAGCCTACAACTGAACCAGACCCACACCGACCCAGCCCAAACCAAGCTCGACCCAGGGCTACTGTTTCCCGGACTACTAGGGCGGTGACCTGTGTTAAATGTGGTCAGCCGAGGCGTCACTTTTCGCAGATCTGAGGCTGTTGCTTTTTAGCGTCCTCCAGTGATTCCAAACTGCTCTTCCCGGAGAGGCGACTCACTCGGCGGACAGGAGGAGCCAGACAAGCCGCTGCCTGGTTGGAAAACCAGCATGGAGCAAGAGGCAATGGACAGAGCGTTGCAGACAGCTTTTTGGTCTCACAGAATCGTAAGGCTATAACAAGAAACCTGGTGCGATGGACTAAAGGTTGTTCTGAATGTTTAACTATTGATTGATTTTATTTTCAGGTGGTCACTTATTTTCTTGCGAGGACGCAGACTAATACACTCGTAGCAGGCGACTGTGAGGGACGTGTCCATATATTGCAGACATTCACTTGTTTTTTGTTTTCACGGTGAAAGAAGAAAGTAAGGCGGATTTAAGGGCCTGATACTCTTTATCTTAACCTCATGCATTTGTAAATCCCCCGGTCGCCTCCCTCTCACTGTTCCAGCAGACGATGCTCTTTCTCCGGAGGCTGCTTGACAAAAGACCAAGTTAACTAACATTTCGCCCCATTTCCATATCTCAGAATCCCCAATTAATTATATATTATCTGTAAACTCAGAGTGTGTGTGTGTGTCCTCAGGTTAGACTGAAGGGTGAAATAAAACGATTAAAAAAGGACCGTACGTTGCCAATTGAGTTTATATCAGAAAGACCATTTGCTAGTGTTTCATTTTCAAACGAATACGAATAAAAATATAACTACTATTGCTTTTTGTGAATGGTTATTACAATAATAATACATTAATATGGGATCAAATTCCTGACGCTTTCTCCCTGGGTCATTGTTTTCCATTGCTTTGAGGCATGTTCAGCCCTCGGTAGCGGTCTGACTCCTGCCATAAGGACTGGGAGGTTGGGGGTTCTCCCTTGTTTTAAATCTGATGGTTTTAGTCCAAAGCACCGGCGCCCTCTGGGGTCCGTTAGGTCACGAATGGGGAAGTTTGACCCTTTCCTCAAAACACACAGACCCACTGGCAAACCCTCTATACCCAACACACTGACCCATCTCCTTTAGGCTACACACAGACCCATAACCAGAATAGCCCAACACAAGTCACAACACGTAGAGAAGCAACAGCACACGTGCAGCGTGTGTTAGCGACGGAAACACACAAGGACTCAATGAGGTAATGTTAAATAAAAAACAGTTTTCCTTTATAAAAATCCATAACTATCAATGGGCAAATATAACCCCCAAAATAATGGAATTTATGGTCAAATCATGAGGATCAAAATGGTCCGAATTTATTCACGTATCAAAATTCATGTCAATTTCACATTAGAATATTGCGTGGCAGTGCACAGTGAATTTGAATAAAACAAAAGCTTGTGATGCTAACTAATTAATTCCCCCAAATTATATAGAACTTGTTCATATAGTTTCACTTGCAAAATACGTTTACCGGGAGAATCAAATAATATTCCCATACTTTGCGTTAGACATTACGTACAGACATAACTCCACAGAGAAATCTCAAATGTATTCTCCTTCCATTCAAACACCGAATAATGTCCGATACCAATGAACTTTTCCCCCACATTTAACCCAACCTAAAACTTCTCGACGTTTTAATGGCATGGACCCTAAACCAGACAACTCGAATACATAAACATACAATCAGTTTATAACTTTGAATATTCCTCCTTTAAATTTCCAAAAGCATATACCCATGCAGCAACAAAAGAGAAATAAAAACTATACCTTTGGTAAAATAGCATTCCGTTTCTCTTTTCTGTATCTTACTCGTACGCTCAGTAGCAATCCACTTATAGCATATGGAATCTGTTTTGAAAATGCCTAGATTTTTGGCACATTGTCATTGAAAAGAGGGGAGCGAAGTGTTGCCGCTACAGAATGGGGGAAATGAGTCCGCGTTGGACGCAGCCTCCCCTCTACATGGACTTATCCAACTTTAATTTAATATTCCGCAATGTGAAGGTATATAATGCAAGAATTTCAGAGGAAGGAACCGCTTGGTGTTTTTTTCAGTATTTCATCGGCAGGAGAGGAGGACACTGCTTTTGTGTCTATTGTCTTGTTTTATCTGTCCCGGTCAATTTTGATATTTCACAAGCAAAACAAAATATGTTTACTTGTTTGTATTTAGATCACTTGCCAATAACTCCCGTCTCATCTGTGGCTCGTGTCACGCTGGAATCATTCCTAACATAAAATCGAGACCTATAAACGCTTGTTTGTTAAACACTGAGTCAAAAATCAATGTATTGGGACATTTCAATCGATTATATAAACGAAAATCTATAGGCAACATGAGGCCGATATCAGCCCACTCTCCTGCTCTCTTCAAAGGAGAGGAAAAAAGAGATGGAAAGGAGAAAAGAGGGAAAGACAGCTATAGGGTTTAAAACGAAGCTTACATTAACGTTCTATAGCGGGGTGACTACTCTGTGGCTATATGTCAGAGTGCTTCCAGATGGGAGATGATAGGGCAAGCCTTGATGACAACAATTAGACTATAGTACGTAATCAAAGCGACCACACGGATTACGGCTACATTTAAAGGGTCAACTAGAGCAATTCCAGCCAATATCACATTTCAGCATCACATCACATCACATTAATCAGCCGTTTCTCGACGGCCTCTCACCAGGCATTAATCAAAAATGGTGAATCAAATCAGGGGCAATCTATTCACTGGTTGCATTGTTACCAGGAGATAAGAAAACAGCAACCCAACACGCGCGTTTATTGCATAAACTGTGCATTAATAATACCCGGTATGATATTAGGGAAAGAGAGAGGGGGGGGGGGGGGGTGTAGAATCACGAGGTGTCAATCATGTAACATTTACATGGAATCACAGCTGCTCGCGTCTCCGGACTGTAAGGGAGGGGTGCGCGAGCAGGCACAGGCAGTGCGTGAAAGGGTTTAAGGAGGTGTATGGAGGGGTAGAGGTGTGTCCACGCACGCGGTGCCATTCTGTTTATTTGATAAGAGGAAATCAATGGAACAGATTGTAAAGCCTTTACCAGGGGCAGACGCGCGTGCAGCCTGCACGGTGTTCCCGGGTTTGAAAGGGGGGCTTGGTGAAAAGTGACTCCCAGAACAGCGGCGCGCGAACGGGTCGATCTGGTGAGGAAATTTACACGAAACTGTACACTCATAGGCTACACTTGACAACACTTGATCACCCCCACGACACACACACACACACACACACACACACACACACACACACACACACACACACACACACACACACACACACACACACACACACACACACACACACCCCTCCATCTCTTTATCCCCATCCAACCCTCCTTCCATTTAATCTCCCTCGCCCTTGTGCCCCTTCCCACTTGGCCCTTGGTCCTCGCTGTGCGCGAGTTTTTCATTCTTGATCCCTCTTTAATAGACATGTGCGCAGGAGTGTCCTCCATATGAATCTATCTCCTCAAAAAGTGCCTCTGCCATATACCTCCACATACCAGACGCAACCCTGATCCAAACCACAAATAGCCGTTAGCACAATAATGTACAAGTAACGTGAATTCTACAGAAATATGATGGTGATGAAAAGACAATCTGGTCATCTGGGAGACGCACCTGCACTCTTTGTCCCTGTCTTCTGACACACACAGCGAGTGAGAGAGAGAGAGAGAGGGGGGGAGAGAGAGAGGGGGAGAGAGAGAGAGAGAGAGAGAGAGAGAGAGAGAGAGAGAGAGAGAGAAAGAGAGAAAGAGAGAGAGAGAGAGAGAGAGAGAGAAAGAGAGAGAGAGAGAGAGAGAGAGAGAGAGAGAGAGAGAGAGAGGCTACTGGCCATTGTGAAGAAGAACAAAAGACGTTGTATCTCTACCTAATGGGCCTACTGAATTCAGTTGGGATTATTTAGATTTTCATTTTGTGCCTGAAATGTGATCACTAGTTCAGAGTAGACTAAATCAAATTAGAATAACTAGGCTATATCTGCATTTTAGAAATGAACTTGAATATTTAACGATTTAAGCCTAATTATGTAAATTAGTAATGACTATACCAATAATAATACAAAATTATATATAATAATAATAATAATAATTTTGTTATAATAATAAATACATTTAATAAATAATTAATGTTTTCACTTAAATCACAAAAAAACAGCACCTGAAATTTGTACTTTCTAATAAATAATTTTTAACAACGAAATATTTTCTGCCAAATGCGGAATTAAAATTGAACAAAAAGGGTAAGCATGGAGCTTTTCTCTTCAAAATCTTATTAAAATACTTTCCATGACAACACGAGCCAGAACATGTCAATTTACTGGACTACTGTCCGCTGTCCTCTCCAAGGAGGGTCCTCAGACATCCACTATCCTTCTCTTGGGGTTACCCTCTACCCCTCTTCTCGTACTCAATGGGCCGTCCTCGCATGGTAAATAACTCGGTTACTATTGGACCGCACCGCAAAGGGGAGAAGTCAATTCCATGGCAACAATTTGACAGCTAGGAAGCTCGAGTCATCAAAGCTAGAGACGAACCAAATCACAGTCAAGTCCACCAGGCCAAGCCAGACGATCAACGCAAATGCACAGATTAGGTTGATGCCTATTAGACATTTGGAAATGCTTGAAGTGAGGCGTCAATTTAGACCCATGATGTACTGTTCGGTTTATAAGACACAAATAATCAAACTATATTCCTACATGACAGCCTAATGGTCAATAAAAAAGGACCAACAATAATTTGTATTATGACAGTCAATAATAATAATTAAAGTTTTATGGAGGGTGATCAATGTGCAACTATCTATAATACGAATTAAAACAAGTTTAATATCAGCAATATAATTATTCTTTAGCCAGTGACCAACCGTTGATATTCTGAATTAGAGAATGAGACGATTCCAGTTTTCCATAATTATATTGAGGCTATGAATCTATGATACTAATAGGGTCATCGTAATATAATAAACATAACTACATGATTAGTCATTTTGAGAGAGGTGAAACCCACAGTTTAGGATCTCTGAGTGGACCCCGGGAAGCCTTGGCGGCAGATAATTGTTTCATTTTTAAAAAAAAATACAAATAAAAATCTACCAAATACCGATAACAGAGAGTCCATTCTGTGTGAGGATATCTTATCCCTCAGTCCATATGGACTAGTAAAGGCCTGGCTGACAGCATGAAAGGACTCTAGATATTGGAGGGGATGATCTATGTGGCCCTATGACTGCTGTATCTCACACTCAATTTGTGCAAATATTTACAAAAATAATTTCAGCAGATTTTGTGCATTTTTTTGTGTTGCTCAATTCATGTGAAAATATATCCCTTTTTGTGCGACTGAATTAGAAGGAAAAGGAACACATTTTTTGTGTGACTTCATTCATAGGAAAATATATTTTTGGGGGGCAAACTTCAGAACAATCTTTTGAAAGTTATTGGAGCAATGCATGAGGGACAATGGTGTTCTACACTGACTTTGTTGAGTCCCACATTTATTTATATTCTTATGTAGTCTTACATTACATTTTTATTTTTATTTATTTATGAATCCCAATGCTGTTTTCTATGCTTGTTTTTGCTAAATACTTTGCGATACTGGTGCTATGTCAGATTTGATGACGGTTGCCAGTTCAGAATAAAAGGCTCTATTTGCCTGTTGTCTTTTGTTGTGACATTCATTAAGGTATTTGATTAAGGAATGGGGATACATTTTCAAGACGGGAAATTCATTCATCAATAAATGTGGGGAAACAGAAGACCTGAAAAAAAAATCTGGTTTAAATTCCCCCGGTGCAACTGCATGGTATTTGTAACTATAACGAGTCTGGACTATGACCAATTAAACCATAATGATACATTTTAAACAGGTTCATGTAAAATCATGAATTATGTTGGTTTACACTTATGGCTTCTCCAAGGCCATTTCATGATGATTATCATGGTCATTAAATACTTAGGCTATTGTAACAAGCCTTAATATCAGCGTTTTAGGCCTACTGCCTCTGCCCAGGGGAACACTAGGCTTTCATGGCAATGGCCGTTAGACTTCACTTTGCCATGTTTGAGCCCTGGTTAGAGTCCCTGTTGCAGCTTTCACTTTCTTCCACTACATTGGTGGCAGCGTTGGGATCACGTCCAGCTCACCTTTAGTTATGTGATCTAGTGGTGGGAAGCATTCTGTTTTTCCGCACTGTGTTGGATGAAATTGCTTTGATATATCTATTGAACAATGGATAAGTAACAATGGGCGGGACGGATAGAAGTAATCACTACAGGTGTGATCAAGCCTTACATCAAAGTAGCCTGACGCTTAATGGAATGTGTTATGCCCTGAGCAGTTATTCAGAAGAAAATCCACTGTGACTGTCTAATTTACATAAGTTAACTTACCAGTGTGGACCCAAAACAAACACATTCTACACATTTACAAACAACCTGTTTAAAGTGTCATGGCAACCATGGTGTTCTGTTGTTAATGAACATTCTATACCTAATAACCTGACAATGTTCCACATCATATGGGTAGACCAATAATTTAAGTGTGTTACGCAGCAAAACACAACTATCCTTTTTTACGATGCCAACCAGTAATATGAATCACTGTTGAGCCATCCTGTTCTGATCTAATGAGATGGATGTAAGATTCTTTATAGCCTAGAATTGAGGCCTTTCCCAGTCATAGAGGACAAAGCTAGGCCTCTCTTGGTTCTCATTGGCGAAGACTGAACTCAAATTAAGGGTTATACAGTACCAGTCAAAAGTTTGGACACATCTACTCATTACAGGGTTTTTCTTTATTTTTTACTATTATTTTTTTTACTATTTTCTACATTGTAGAATAATAATGAATAATAATGAAGACATCAAAACTATGAAATAACACATATGGAATCACGTGTTTAAAAATCTAAATCTATTTTATATTTGAGATTCTTCAAAGTAGACACGCTTTGTCTTGAAGACAGCTTTGCACACTCTTGGCATTCTCTCAACCAGCTTCATGAGGTAGTCACCTGGAATGCATTTCAATGAACAGGTGTGCCTTGTTAAAAGTACATTTTTGGAATTTCTTTCCTTCTAAATGTGTTTGAGCCAATCAGTTGTGTTGTGCCAAGGTGGTATACAGAAGACAGCCCTATTAGGTAAAATACCAAGTCCATATTATGGCAAGAACAGCAAAGAGAAACAACAGTCCATTATTACTTCAAGACATGAAGGTTAGTCAATACAGAACATTTCAACAACTTTGAATGTTTCTTCAAGTGCAGTCTCAAAAACCATCAAGCACTGAGGTGGGATGGTGTTTTGCTGGTGACACTGTCAGTGATCTATTTAGAATTCAAGGCACACTTAACCAGCATGGCTACCACAGCATTCTGCAGCAATACGCCATCCTATCTGGTTTTCGCTTAGTGGGACTAATATTTGTTTTTCAACAGGACAATGGCCTCCATGGTGTGTAAGGGCTATTTGATCAAGAAGGAGAGTGATGGAGTGCTGCATCAAATTACCTGGCCTCCACAATCACCCGACCTCAACACAATTGAGATGGTTTGCGATGAGTTGGACCTCAGAGTGAAGGAAAAGCAGCCAACAAGTGCTCAGCATATGTGGGAACTCCAAAAAGCATCCCATGTGAAGATGGTTCAGAGAATGCCAAGAGTGTGCAAAGCTGTCATCGAGGCAGAGGGTGGTTACAACAAAGAATCTCAAATCTAAAATCGAATATATTTGTTTATCACTTTTCTGGTTACTACATGAATCCATGTGTTAGTTCATAGTTTTGATGTCCTTACTATTATTCTACAATGTAAAAATAGTAACAAATAAAGAACAGCCCTTGATTGAGTAGGTGTGTCCAAACTTTTCACTGGTACAGTATGTCAGACTCTCCTACAGTGTAAATCAAATCAAATCAAACTTTATTTGTCACATACACATGCTTAGCAGATGTTAATGCGAGAGTAGCGAAATGCTTGTGCTTCTAGTTCCGACCATGCAGTAATATATAACAAGTATTCTAACAATTTCACAACTACCTTATACACACAAGTGTAAATGTAAATAAATGTAAATAAAAATATATGAATGAGTGATGGCCGAACGGCATAGGCAAGATGCAGTAGATGGTATAGAGTACAGTATATACATATGAGATGAGTAATGTAGGGTATGTAAACATTATATAAAGTGGCATTGTTTAAAGTGGCTAGTGATACATATATTACATCAAGATGGCAAGATGCAGTAGATGGTATAGAGTACAGTATATACATATGAGATGAGTAATATAGGGTATGTAAACATTAGTGGCGTTGTTTAAAGTGGCTAGTGATACATTTATTCCATCAATTTTTCCATTATTAAAGTGGCTAGAGTTGAGTCAGTATGTTGGCAGCAGCCGCTAAATGTTAGTGATGGCTGTTTAACCTTTTTGGGATAGGGGGCAGCATTTTCACTTTGGGTGAATTGCGTGCCCAGAGTGAACTGCCTCCTACTCTGTCACAGATGTTAATATATGCAAATTATTATTAGTATTGGATAGAAAACCCTCTGAAGTTTCTAAAACTGTTTGAATGATGTCTGTGAGTATAACAGAACTCATATGGCATTTGAAAACCGGAGAAAAATCCAACCAGGAAGTGGGATATTTGAGGTTTGTAGTTTTCAAAGCTTGGCCTACAGAATACACAGCGTCTATGGAGTCAAGTTGCACTTCCTATGGCTTCCACTAGACGTCAACCGTCTTTAGAAACTGGTTTGAGGATTCTACTATAAAGGAGGGGCTCATGAGACCTGTTTGAGGCAGTGGTCTGGCAGAGTGTCTCAGGCTTGTGACGCGCGCTCCCGACAGAGTTAGCTCTCGTTCCATGGCTTTTCTTCAGACATAAGAATTCTCCGGTTGGAAGATTATTGATGTTTTATGTTAAAAACAACCTAAAGATTGATTCCATACATCGTTTGACATGTTTCTACGACCTGTAACGGAACTTTTCGAGTTTTTGTCTGGACGAAGTGCTCGCGCCTCATGAAGATGGATTACTGGGCTGAACACGCTAACAACAAGTGGCTATTTGGACATAAATTATGGACTTTATGGAACTTTATGGAACAAATCAGTCATTTATTGTCAAACTGTGATTTCTGGGAGTGCCTTCGGATGAAGATCGTCAAAGGTAAGTGAATATATATAGTGTTATTTCTAACTTCTGTTGACTCCAAAATGGCGGATATTTCTCTGGCTGGATTGGGCTCTGAGTGCCGTTCTCAGATTATGCTTTTTCCGTAAAGTTTTTTTGAAATCTGACACAGAGGTTGCATTAAGGAGAAGTCTATCTTTAATTCTTGGAATAACTGTTCTATCTTTTATCAATGTTTATTATGAGTATTTCTGCAAAATCACTGGATGTTTTGGAATCAAAACATTACTGCAAATAACACGCCAATGTAAACTGATATTTTTGAATATAAATATGCACATTATCGAACAAAACATACATGTATTCAGCGGAATGTTGTCGAGAGGTTCCACTAGCGCTAGAAAGGTTAACAGTCTGATGGATTTGAGATAGAATCTGTTTTTTAGTCTCTCGGTCCCTGCTTTGATGCACCTGTACTGACCTCACCTTCTGGATGATAGCAGGGTGAACAGGCAGTGGCTCGGGTGGTTGTTGTCCTTGATGATCTTTTTGCCCTTCCTGTGACATCGGTTGGTGTAGGTGTCCTGGAGGGCAGGTAGTTTGCCCCCGGTGATGCGTTGTGCAGACCTCACTACCCTCTGAAAAGCCTTACGGTTGTGGGCGGAGCAGATGACGTACCAGGCGGTGATACAGCCCGACAGGATGCTCTCGATTGTGCATCTGTAAAAGTTTGTGAGTGTTTTGGTGACAAGTCAAATTTCTTCAACCTCCTGAGGTTTACCACGTCCACCACGCTGTCTGTGTGGGTGGACCATTTCAGTTTGTCCGTGATGTGTACGCCGAGGAACTTAAAACTTTCCACCCTCTCCACTACTGTCCCGTCAGTGTGGATAGGGGGCTGCTCCCTCTGCTGTTTCCTGAAGTCAACGATTATCTCTTTTGTTTTGTTGACGTTAAGTGTGAGGTTATTTTCCTGACACCACACTCCCTGTAGTCCGTCTCGTTGTTGTTGGTAATCAAGCCTACCACTGTAGTGTTGTCTGCAAACTTGATGATTGAGTTGGAGGTGTGCATGGCCACGCAGTCGTAGGTGAACAGGGAGTACAAGAGAGGGCTGAGAATGCACCCTTGTGGGGCCCCAGTATTGAGGATCAGTGGGGTGGAGATGTTGTTACCTACCCTCACCACCTGGGGGCAGCCAGTCAGGAAGTCCAGGACCCAGTTTCACAGGGCGGGGTCGAGACCCAGGGTCTCGAGCTTGATGATGAGTTTGGAGGGTACTATGAGTGGAAGTGAGTGCTACAGGGCGGTAGTCATTTAGCTCAGTTACCTTAGGTTTCTTGGGAACAGGAACAATGTTGGCCCTCTTGATGCATGTGGGAACAGCAGACTGGGATAAGGATTTATTGAATATGTCCGTAAACACACCAGCCAGCTGGTCTGCGCATGCTCTGAGTACACGGCCGGGGATGCCGTCTGGGCCTGCAGCCTTGCGAGGGTTAACACGTTTAAATGTTTTCCTCGAGTTGGCTGTAGGGATGGAGAGCCCGCAGATTTTGGTAGTGGGCTATGTCAGTGGCACTGTATTGTTCTCAAAGCGAGCAAAGAAGTTGTTTAGTTTGTCTGGGAGCGAGACATTGTGGTCCGCGACAGGGATGGTTTTCTTTTTGTAGTCCATGATTGACTGTAGACCCTGCCACATACCTTTCGTGTCTGAGCCGTTGAATTGCGACTCTACTTCTACGTCTCTATACTGACACTTAGCTTGTTTGATTGCCTTGCAGAGTGAATAGCTACACTGTTTGTATTCGGTCATGTTTCCGGGTCGCCTTGCCCTGATTAAAAGCAGTGGTTCGTGCTTTCAGTTTCGCGCGAATGCTGCCATCAATCCACGGTTTCTGGGTTGGGGAAGGTTTTAATAGTGCATCGGTGATGTGGGTACAACATCACCGATCCACTTGCAAATTAACTCGCTCACCGAGTAAGTGTATTCATCAATGTTAATGTCTGACGCTATGGGGAACATATCCCAGTCCACGTGATTGAAGCAATCTTGAAGCGTGGAATCCGATTGGTCAGACCAGCGTTGAACAGACCTGTGCACGGGCATTTCCTGTTTTGGTTTCTGTCTACAGGCTGGGAGGAACAAAATGGAGTCGTGGTCAGATTTTCCGAACGGAGGGCGGGGGAGGGCTTTGTCTGCTTCGTGGAAGTTAGAATAACAATGATCCAGTGTATTGCCGGCCCGGGTCACGCATTCTACAGTATATGCTGGTAACATTTAGGGAGCCTTGTTTTCAGATTTGCCTTGTTAAAATCCCCAGCTACAATAAATGCAGCCTCAGGATATGTTGTTTCCAGTTTACATAGAGTTAATGAAGTTCTTTCAGTGCTGTCGATGTGTCTGCTGGGGGGGGGGGGGGGGGGGGGGGGGGGGGGATATACACGACTGTGATTATAAGAGAATTATAAGAGAATTCTCTTGGTAGATAATGCGGTCGGCATTTGATTGTAAGGAATTCTAGGTCAGGTGAACAAAAGGACTTGAGTTCCTGTTCGTTGTTATGATTACATCACGTCTCGTTAACCATAAGGCATACTCCCCCGCCCTTCTTCTTACCAGAGAGATGTTTGTTTCTGTCGGCGCGATGCATGAAGAAACCAGGTGGCTGTACCGACTCTGATGACGTATCTCGAGTGAGCCATGTTTTCGTGAAACAAAGAACGTTACAGTCTCTGATGTCTCTCTGGAAGGCAACTCTTGCTCGGATTTCATCTACCTTGTTGTCAAGAGACTGGACATTGGCGAGTAGTATACTCAGGAGCGGTGGGCGATGTGCCTGTCTATGGAGCCTGACTAGAGAACCGCTCTCCAACCGCTCCGTCTGCCCGTTCTGCCGCGCTGTTGTTTTGGGTTGCCTGCTGGGATCCAATCCATTGTCCTGGGTGGTGGACTAAATAGAGGATCCGCTTCGGGAAAGTCGTATTCCTGGTCGTAATGTTGGTGGGTGGCAGTTGCTCTTATATCCATTAGTTCTTCCCGGCTGTATGTAATAAGACTTAAGATTTCCTGGGGTAACAATGCAAGAAATAATACTTAAAAAACAAAATACGGCATAGTTTCTTAGAAACGCGAAGCGAGGTCGGCCATCTCTGTCGGTCGCCGGAAGAGTACAACTTTGCCCAACATGTTATACCCCAGAGGTTGTAAATAAACACCTTTTAAGGTGATATAACTGGTATAATTGTTTTAGGGTTGTGAAACCCATAGCTGAATGTTTTCAGACTTCTCTCCATTTATTTACAGAGAGCAATTTTCATGTTATTACAGGTAGTGTCCATTTATTTACAGAGAGCAATTTTCATGTTATTACAGGTAGTGGCCATTTATTTACAGCGAGCAATTTTCATGTTATTACAGGTAGTGGCCATTTATTTACAGAGAGCAATTTTCATGTTATTACAGGTAGTGTCCATTTATTTACAGAGAGCAATTTTCATGTTATTACAGGTAGTGTCCATTTATTTACAGTAGTGTGTTGATTAATATTGATTTCTTCAGTGGAAGTACCGAATATGTATAAATATGCCAAATACACTAAAAGCTAAATCAAGCAGAGATTTACGACTATTTAACCATGTTAATCATTACTGAAACATGTCAAATATAAACATTTAACCTGTTAAAGACAGTGAATACATGACAACTTGATACAAATATTTAATGAAAAATAATTCATATCAAAATGAGTACGAACAGAGTCTCTCTGTGTGTGTGTGTGTGTGTGTGTGTGTGTGTGTGTGTGTGTGTGTGTGTGTGTGTGCATTATGGTGTGTATCATAAAAATGTATCCCCATTCCCCAATCAAATACCTTCATCAAAACCACAAACAAAAACAGAAAAATCTGTATTTTTTTCTCCAATCTGGCAACCCTCATAAAATTCAACATGGCCTTGTATAAAATGCATAATGAAAGAAATAGTGCAACGTAGGCTCCACAAAATATGAAATCCATTATTTTGTTTGTGGTTTTGCTGAAGGTATTTGATTGGGGAATGGGGATACATTTTTATGATACACACCATAACGTAGGCTCCACAAAATATGAAATCCTTTATGAAGAAAATGCTGTAGACCTACTGTTGCCTCCTCAGAAAAAGTGCATTTTCAGACTGCAAATGTACCAGTTTCCCAAAGTATTAAGTGAAAACAAGCATAAAAAAACAGTATTGGCATCAATGAAACATTTAAAAAACATAAGGCTACTATTATATTATAATTATTTTGGTTACAACTTGGTTGATTAACAATATTGTGTTGTTAACACGTTTGTTTTTTATATAAATAAATGTGGGAAACATAAAAAGGCAGTGTAGAACATCATTGCCCATCATGCATTGCTCTAACAACTTTCAAAAGTTTTCCCCCCAAAATGTATTTTCCTATGAATGAAGTCGCACAAACATTTGTGTATTTTCCAACAAATTTACGCACAAAAATGTTTTTTTTTTTACACAATTAAGCCACACGAAAAACACACAACATTTGCTGAAATACTTTTTGTACATATTTGCATGAATCGAGAGTGAGATTGTGTTGCAATTGATTATCTTTGTTCTGATACAGGATAGAGAAAAGTCTAGAAGGATTATCTATGCAAATTCTTCATCACCACAACACAGAGAGGATGAGAAAGAGAGGTAGACAAATTAAGAAATATATTTGTTGTTGTAATGTCATGTATTTTCAACATTTCTCTTCTTGAATAAACTGCTATTCAGATTTGGTACTTGACATGACCGTGGAATACATCACCTGAGTTCATATTGGTGGTTGCTTTTATTTTGGGGTTGAAATGTAGAAAAGTGGCCAGTTTCATAAGGACCATCCAACTTCCATTAAATACACTTCCTCCAAACAACATGTCACAACCATTTGGCCTGGGGAATTTACTATCTGATCTGTTATGAAGGTTATGTATCTTACTGTGTGTGTGAGTATGTGTGTGTGCGTGTGTGTGTGTCTCTTCTGACCTCAATTCTACTGTACTCGAAAAGATGCCTAGAAGAGAAAAGATGCCTAAAAATATATGTATTTTACATCAGTCATCTGAGAAATCAATGAGGAATCCTTTCAGAACATCCTACAGAGCTACTGTACGGGATTATTACACATGTACACAGACAACAGTGGATTTGTCGATACCCCTCTGCATGCATGTATTATCATTATATTGCTCTATTAAAATCAATTCAGTTGAATTCAGTTATTTTTTATGCGCAGGAGGTGCACATTTACAAAAAACATTATTTGCTCAAATACATTTGGAATTTACAACATTAGGCAATCACATAAAAAGGATGAAATTTATCACAGAGAGCTGAGATAAAACGTATATCTCAAGTAAACCAGTGAATCCTTTGGAGGCCTACACCTGTCCCATGCCTACTACACCTGTCCCATGCCTACACCTGTCCCATGCCTATAAAAGGTACTGTGTTTACAATAGCTATGATGAAGTATCAGATACCCAGAGGCTAGGTAAACCCATAACACAACAGTTTATAGTTCAACTGTTGTCAACCAAGTACACTGTGGTCCTGAACCAATGAAGGTTAACTTGAAGTAAAGAGAAACCTTTTTCCACTCCTTTCCCTCTCCCTCCTTCTCTCTTTCCCTCGCTCAACCTCTCCACTAGCCCTCTCTCCCTCGCTCAACCTCTCCACTAGCCCTCTCTCCCTCGCTCAACCTCTCCACTAGCCCTCTCTCCCTCGCTCAACCTCTCCACTAGCCCTCTCTCCCTCGCTCAACCTCTCCACTAGCCCTCTCTCCCTCGCTCAACCTCTCCACTAGCCCTCTCTCCCACGCTCAACCTCTCCACTAGCCCTCTCTCCCTCGCTCAACCTCTCCACTAGCCCTCTCTCCCACGCTCAACCTCTCCACTAGCCCTCTCTCCCACGCTCAACCTCTCCACTAGCCCTCTCTCCCTCGCTCAACCTCTCCACTAGCCCTCTCTCCCTCGCTCAACCTCTCCACTAGCCCTCTCTCCCTCACTCAACCTCTCCACTAGCCCTCTATCCCTCGCTCAACCTCTCCACTAGCCCTCTCTCCCTCGCTCAACCTCTCCACTAGCCCTCTCTCCCTCGCTCAACCTCTCCACTAGTCCTCTCTCCCACGCTCAACCTCTCCACTAGTCCTCTCTCCCACGCTCAACCTCTCCACTAGCCCTCTCTCCCTTGCTCAACCTCTCCACTAGCCCTCTCTCCCACGCTCAACCTCTCCACTAGCCCTCTCTCCCTCACTCAACCTCTCCACTAGCCCTCTCCCTCTCCCTCGCTCAACCTCTTCACTAGCCCTCTCTCCCTTGCGCAACCTCTCCACTAGCCCTCTCTCACTCACTCAACCTCTTCACTAGCCCTCTCTCCCTTGCTCAACCTCTCCACTAGCCCTCTCTCCCTTGCTCATCCTCTCCACTAGCCCTCTCTCCCTCGCTCATCCTCTCTACTAGCCCTCTCTCTCTCCCTCGCTCAACCTCTTCACTAGCCCTCTCTCCCTCGCTCAACCTCTCCACTAGCCCTCTCTCTCTCCCTCGCTCAACCTCTTCACTAGCCCTCTCTCCCTTGCTCAACCTCTCCACTAGCCCTCTCTCCCTTGCTCAACCTCTCCACTAGCCCTCTCTCCCTCGCTCAACCTCTCCACTAGCCCTCTCTCCCACACTCATCCTCTCCACTAGACCTCTCTCTCTCCCTCGCTCAACCTCTTCACTAGCCCTCTCTCCCTCGCTCAACCTCTCCACTATTCCTCTCTCCCCCACTCAACCTCTCCACTAGCCCTCTCTCCCTCGCTCAACCTCTCCACTAGCCCTCTCTCCCTCGCTCATCCTCTCCACTAGCCCTCTCTCCCTCGCTCAACCTCTCCACTAGCCCTCTCTCCCCCACTCAACCTCTCCACTAGCCCTCTCTCCCTCACTCAACCTCTCCACTAGCCCTCTCTCCCTCGCTCAACCTCTCCACTAGCCCCCTCTCTCTCCTTCGCTCAACCTCTCCACTAGCCCTCTCTCCCTCGCTTAACCTCTCCACTAGCCCTCTCTCTCCTTCGCTCGACCGCAATAAAAATATAGAGATTTACATGGTTTTTAGAGTGATGTACAGTCGTGACCAAAAGATTTGAGAATGACACAAACATACATTTTCACAGGCTGCTGCCTCAGTTGGTATGATGGCAATTTGCATATACTCCAGAATGTTGTGAAGAGTGATCAAATGAATTGCAATTAATTGCAAAGTCCCTCTTTGGCATGCAAATGAACTGAATCCCCCAAAAAACATTTCCACTGCATTTCAACCCTGCCATAAAAGGACCAGCTGACATCATGTCAGTGATTCTCTCTTTAACACAGGTGTGAGTGTTGACGAGGACAAGGCTGGAGATCACTCTGTCATGCTGATTGAGTTCAAATAACAGACTGGAAGCTTCAAATGGAGGGTGGTGCTTGGAATCATTGTTCTTCCTCTGTCAATCATGGTTACCTGCAAGGAAATACCTGCCGTCATCATTACTTTGCACATAAAGGGCTTAACAGGCAAGGATATTGCTGCCAGTAAGATTGCACCTAAATCAACCATTTATCAGATCATCAAGAACTTCAAGGAGAGCGGTTCAATTGTTGTGAAGAAGGCTTCAGGTCACCCAAGAAAGTCCAGCAAGCACCAGGACCGTCTCCTAAAGTTGATTCAGCTGCGGGATTGGAGCACCTCCAGTACAGAGCTTGCTCAGGAATGGCAGCAGGCAGGTGTCAGTGCATCTGCACGCACAGTGAGGCAAAGACTTTTGGAGGATGGCCTGGTGTCAAGAAGGGCAGCAAAGAAGCCACTTCTCTCCAGGAAAAACAACAGGGACAGACTGATATTCTGCAAAAGGTACAGGGATTGGACTGTTGAGGACTGGGGTAAAGTCATTTACTCTGATGAATCCCTTGTTTGGGGCATCCGGAAAAAAGCTTTTCCAGAGAAGACAATGTGAGCGCTACCATCAGTCCTGTGTCATGCCAACAGTAAAGCATCCTGAGACCATTCATGTGTGGGGTTGCTTTTCAGCCAAGGGAGTGGGGTCACTCACAATTTTGCCTAAGAACACAGCCATGAATAAAGAATGGTACCAACACATCCTCCAAGAGCAACTTCTCCCAACCATCCAGGAACAGTTTGGTGACGAACAATGCCTTTTCCAGCGTGATGGAGCTCCTTGCCATAAGGCAAAAGTGATAACTAAGAGGCTCGGGGAACAAAACATAGATATTTCGGGTCCATAGCCAGGAAACTCCCCAGGCCTTAATCCCATTGAGAACTTGTGGTCAATCCTCAAGAGGCGGGTGGACAAACAAAAACCCACAAACTCCAAGCATTGATTATGCAAGAATGGGCTGCCATCAGTCAGGATGTGGCCCAGAAGTTAATTGACAGCATGCCAGTGCGGATTGCAGAGGTCTTGAAAAAGAAGGGTCAACACTGCAAATAGACTTTTGCATCAACTTCATGTAATTGTCAACAAAAGCCTTTGACACTTGTGAAATGCTCGTAATTATATTTCAGTATTCCATAGTAACATCTGACAAAAATATCTAAAGACACTGAAGAAGCAAACTGTGAAAATTAATATATGTGTCATTCTCAAAACTTTTGGCCACGACTCTACAAAAAAAATAAAGAAAACTGCAAGACTGAATTGGAGACAAAACAAGCAATAACAGAAGAAGATAGGCTCGTGAAAAAGTACATTTTTAAAAAATTGATTTTTACAGGTAGCTAGCTGGATTGTTTTCCAGTTGATAAGCAGTTGCTAGGCACTCTACTAAAGAAGCTAGCTAGCTAACTAAAACATATCTAGTTAATTAACAACGCAATAGAAAGACAAAAGGACAGACGGTAAAGGACATCAAAGTAAAACAGATCTCTAAAGACACTAGAAACAATAATAGAAGCAAAGGTAGGGTTCTATTGCAACATTATAGCCAACACGACCAGAGTTGCTATGGAAATTGTTTACCTACCAGACATCCAGACGGAGAAAGCTAAAAAAAAAATGATGGGACAGAACCATGAATGCCTGTTTGCAGATCTTACCTGTTGCAAAACAAGAGCAAATGTAATATTTAATACCAAACGAGGGCACATATGGAAAAGGGTTAATTGGAACCATTAACCCTTTCTTAAAAAAGAGAGGCATCAACAAAGGCCTTTTTGAAGAAGCTGACGACAGCAACACATATCAAACAGTCAACTTCTACAATAATGGAACTGTATTGATACACGGCAACGTTTCAAGCCTCCAGGCTTTAGAGAATATGTTTGCTGCCCTAAAAGTAGAAGCTGAACTCATCTCAGAAACTGAGGAAAAAGTTACGGGGGGAGATTATGGAGAAAAGCAGACCCCAACACACCAAACAGCCTCTGTGACCCAGCAAGAAGCCCTCAGTGTCCCTCTACCTACCTTACCTGCAGCAGACAGAGCCAAGGACATGCCTACAACACCAGAACACCTGCTATGCAACGTTTCCACAACACCCTCTCTCTAGTTGAAGCAGAGGTCATAGAACTCAGAGGGATTAACTTCAAGAGGAGGACACTGTCCAGAAACTAAAAGAAGAGATGAAACAGTTATGGGAGGAGAGCAGAGCATCTATTGCTAAATTATCAACCGATATAGTTGTGTCCACCCTCCTACCAAAAAAATACTTCCCAGGACAGTTGATTGACAAAATAAATCAACAGATCACCAACCAATCAGCCTGTTACCACCCCTTGGGCCTCACTGCTCAACGTCAGAACGGTTCACTATCCCACTCTGACATGTGAACACTTATAGGACAATGTGCACCTTGATCAGGACAGTATCAGAACCTAAAGGATGCAACACATGGCAGGGACCCACACAGCCATCACCCCAGCAGCAGAGGCCCCCCCGGTGCACTTTCTGAAACAGTACCCCCACAATCCCCAGGAGAGAAGTGCCAGACACTGCGTATTACAGCACAGCTCTACAAGACCAGGCCCATCACAGCACAGATTTACCAGACTAAACCAGCCTCAGCACAGTTCTACTTGACCCGGCCCATCACATCACAGCACTACTAGACCCGGCCCATCACATCACAGCTCTACTAGACAAAGCCCATCACATCACAGCTCTAGTAGACCAGGTCCATAACATCACAGCACTACTAGACCAGGCCCATCACATCACAGCACTACTAGACCAGGCCCATCACATCACAGCACTACTAGACCAGGCCCATCACATCACAGCACTACTAGACCAAGCCCATCACATCACAGCACTACTAGACCAGGCCCATCACATCACAGCACTACTAGACCAGGCCCATCACAACACAGCACTACTAGACCAGGCCCATCACAACACAGCACTACTAGACCAGGCCCATCACATCACAGCACTACTAGACCAGGCCCATCACATCACAGCACTACTAGACCAGGCCCATCACAACACAGCACTACTAGACCAGGCCCATCACATCACAGCACTACTAGACCAGGCCCATCACAACACAGCACTACTAGACCAGGCCCATCACATCACAGCACTACTAGACCAGGCCCATCACAACACAGCACTACTAGACCAGGCCCATCACATCACAGCTCCACTAGACCATGTCCATCATAACACACAACCCTCTCTACAGCTCTACTCTGCACTTGACACATTTATGAAATTGCTTATCCCAGTTAGTAATAAGCATGCACCCATCAAGAAAATGATTGTAAAAACTGTTAAATTCCCATGGATTGAAATCGAAATTGTATGGTTGAGAGGGATGAGGCAAAAGAAATGGCAAATAAGTCTGGCTGCACAACCGATTGGCAAACGTACTGCAAATTGAGAAATAATTTTAACTAAACTGCATAAAATGAAGAAGAAACTACACTTTGAAACAGAGATAAATTACATAAAGAATGATAGTAAAAAGCTTTTGAGCACCTTCAATGACATTTTGGGAAAAAAGGACAACTCAGCTCTATCATTCATTGAATCAGATGGCTCATTCATAACAAAACTCACAGATATTGCCAACTACTTCAATGATTTTTCATTGGCAAGATTAGCAAATGTAGGCATGACATGCCAGCAACAAACGACAAGACAATGACAAGTCACCAGGGTCTGACAACTTGGATGGAAAATGACTGATGATAATAGTGGACTATATTGCCACTCCTACTTGCCATATCTTCAATTTATGCCTACTAGAAGGTGTGGCCCCTCAGATCTGGAGGGAAGCAAAAGTCATTCTGCTACCTAAGAATTGTAAGGCCCCCTTTACTGGCCAACCAATAAGCCTGTTACCACCCCTTGGTACATTTTTTTGTTGTTGACCAGATTCACTGCTATATTACAATAAACAAATTGACAACAGACTTTCAGCTTATAGGCAAGGACATTCAACAAGCACAGCACTTACACAAATGACTGATGATCGGCTGAGAGAAATTGATGATAAAAATATTGTGGGGGCTGTTTTGTTAGACTTCAGTGCAGCTTTTGACATTATCGATCACAGTCTGCTGCTGGAAAAACATATGTGTTATGGCTTTACACCCCCTGCTATAATGTGGATAAAGAGTTACCTGTCTAACAGAACACAGTAGAATTGGGACCAAGTCATTGTTTTACAAGTCACAAGTAAGTCTCAAGTCTTAGCACTCAAATCCCAAGTCAAGTCCCAAGTCAAGTCCCAAGTCAAGTCCCAAATCAAGACAGGCAGGTCAAAGTCAACTCTCAAGTTAAGTCTCAAGTCCTAAACTTTGAGTTTCAAGTCCAAAACAAGTCATAACGTGCTCTTCACCAAATGTAATACAATTTAATATTTTTTTAAAACAGTAATAGTTTGTATATTACATTCATGCAAATCATGAATGCTTTTAAAAATATATATATATTTATTACTTTCAAATAAACTTTATATTTCCATGGAAGTACATGGGTAGCCATGAGAAAGACCCGCCCCCCCATAGCTATCAACTATCAAGAATCACTATGGGGCACAATCGGGCGATGTAGGCTTGTACACAATTGCCCAACCTTAACACACACACACACGCACACACACACCTTCTCTGTTTGTGGTTACAGTAGGCTAATGTATGGTTTTAGGAACAGCAGTAACATCAGGCAGGATTTAGGCTACCTAGCCATTTGTAGCTCAATCTTGGGTGCAATGATCACATACTGACTGACTGTGTGGAGGCTCATTGATATAACATTACGTTAACCTACAAAATTATAAATTATATAATGTTATCTGTCGGCTATATTAGCCACGACTTACCGTTCTTTGTGCAGCTTCAAATGTCGAACAAAGTTGGAAGTTGTTGTGCCTCCGTCTGTCATTTTCTTCCCGCATGTTTTACAAGTTGATATCCATTATTTGTTGATACAGCGTAGTCTTTATATCCGAAAATAATATTTTGGGGTATCATCTTTCCAAGGGCTCCATCTGAATTCACCCGCCGACGTTCCTCTGCACTGCCAAGCGCAACTTTTTCCCAGCTGGCACAATTTGATTGGCTGCTGTCTGATTCAAACTGTAATTCGTTAAATGAAGAGTTTAAGCTTTTTTTAATAGCATCCTTTTAAATATTGGGCTTGTGGAGGGTTTCAAGTCAGTTCCAGTCAAAAGGCTCCAGGCCAAGTTAAGTCACGAGTCATTGGTGTTAAAGTCACAGTCGAGTTGCAAGTCATCATATTTGTGACTTGAGTCCACACCTCTGGAACACAGACGGTGTTCTTTAATGGAAGCCTCTCCAACATAATCCAGGTAGAAGCAAGGTCCCTTACTTTTTTGAATCTTGCTAATCTTTGCAGTATGCGGATGACTCAACACTGTACACATCAGCTACTACAGCGACTTAAATGACTGCAACACTTAACAAAGAGCTGCAGTTAGTTTCAGAGTGGGTGGCAAGGAATAAGTTCATCCTAAATGTTTCAAAAATGTAAACCATTGTATTTGGGACTAATCATTCACTAAACCCTAAACCTCAACTAAATCTTGTAATAAATCATGTGGAAATTGAGCAAATTGAGATGACTAAACTGCTGGAGTAACCCTCGATTGTAACTGTCAAGGTCAAAACATTATGATACAACAGTAACTAAGATGGGGAGAAGTCTGTCCATAATTAAGCACATTCTTAACAGCACAATCAACAAGGCAGATCCTACCGGCTCTATTGTTGCAGCACCTGGACTACTGTTTAGTCGTGTGGTCAGGTGGCACCAAGAGGGACAGCTAATGGGGATCCATAGTAAATACAGATAGCAATACTAGACCCGGCCCATCACAGCACAGCACTGACAACTACTCTAGGGTCGGGCAGAACATTCTCCTTCAGAGAAGTGCACCACATGATGCCATCCACACCATGTATCATTCAGATCATCAGCCTACATATGCTGAGGTAACCTCCGGCAAAAGACACCTAGAACTATCAGATATAGGAGAGGTGCGCCAACTACTGCACGTAATACGCAGACTACTAGACAAGACAGAGCCTTTATTTACATCACTCACAATCAAACACTCTCACTGTCACACACACACTAAAAGGTTGCAGATGGCATTCTATTGCATTGTAGTTATTGTTAGGGCAATCTAATTCCATTCTTGTGGATATGTTTAAACCTATTCTATATTTTATTGGCACTGGTATTATAATTATGATAATATATGTAGTGATGGTATATGTAAATGTAAGCGTATGTATGTATATGTGTGTATATATGTGTATGTACAGTATGTATGCACTGTATTTATATATATTTATTTTTTGTATTTTCTACGTTGTAGAACTGAGAAATAATATCACATGGAATCATGTAGTAACCAAAAAAGTGTTAAACCAATCTAAATATATGTTATATTTGAGATTCTTCAAAGCAGCTACCCTTTGACTTGATGACAGTTTTGCACACTCTTGGCATTCTCTCAACCAACTTCACAAGTTTGTCACCTGGAATGCATTTCAATTGATAACAGGTGTGCATTGTTAAAAGTTAATTTGTGAAATGTATTTCCTTCTTAATGTGTTTGAGACAATCAGTTGTGTTGTGCCACGGTATTTGGTAAAAGACCAAGTCCATATTATGGCAAGAACAGCTCAAATAAGCAAGAAAAATTACAGTCCATCATTACTTTAAGAAATGAAGGTCAGTCAACGCAGATCATTTCAAGAACTTTGAAAGTTTCTTCAATTGCAGTCGCAAAAACCATCAAACACTATAATGAAACAGGCTGTCATGAGGACCGCCACAGGAAAGGAGGATCGAGAGTTACCTCTACTGCAGAGGATGAGTCCATTAGAGTTAACTGCATCTCAGATTGCAACTCAAATAAATGCTTCACAGAGTTCAAGTCACAGACACATCTCAACATCAACTGTTCAGAGGAGACTGTGTGAATCAGGCCTTCATGGTTGAATTGCTGCAAAGCAAACACTACTAAAGGACACCAATCAGAAGAAGAGACTTGCTTGGGACAAAAAACATGAGAAATTGACATTCTGCAGCGATACGCCCTCCCATCTGGTTGCGCTTAGTTGGACTATCATTTGTTTTTCAACTGGACAATGACCCAACACACCTCCAGGCTGTGTAAGGGCTATTTGACCAAGAAGGAGAGTGATGGAGTGCTGCATCAGATGACCTGGCAGCCGCAATCAACCGATCTCAACCCAATTGAGATGGTTTTGAATGAGTTGGACCGCAGAGTGAAGGAAAAGCAGCCAACAAGTGCTCAGCATATGTAGGAACTCCATAAAGATTGTTGGAAAAGCATTCCAGGTAAAGCAGGTTGAGAGAATGCCAAGAGTTTGCAAAGCTATCATCAAGGCAAAGGGTGGCTACTTTGAAGAATCTAAAATCAAAAATATGTTTTGATATTTTTAACACATTTTTCGTTACTACATGGTTCCATATGTGTTATTTCATAGTTTTCATGTCTTCACCATTATTCTACTGTATAGAAAATATTAAACATAAAGTGTTTCCAAACTTTTGACTGACACTGGATATTTCTTTATTTTAATTTCATTTTGTATAATTTTTTTTAATAAAATCTATGTACTTTACTTAAACCAGTGAATATTACTTATTATAAACTAGATCATCAACTATCAGCTCTAGGGATATCCAGGGTCAAAACTCTTCACAATAATCCTACTGGAAACATGGTGTCGTGGAGACATTGATACTCAATGTCACTCAGGTAATAGAGAATGTTTACTACCATCAATAAAACATACAAATGTGAAACAAGGTCAGGACTCAGGTGGAATCATCATTTGGCAAAAGCAAGACTTAGCACTGAAGCAAATGAAAATTAAATGAAAAAAGGTATTATTTTGTTATTTAACCAGGTAAGTTAACTGAGAACACATTTCCAGCAACGACCTGGGGAATAGTTACAGGGGAAAGGAGGGGGATGAATGAGACAATTGTAAACTGGGGATTATTAGGTGACCATGATGGTTGGTGTGAGGGCCAGATTGTTAATTTAGCCAGGACACCAGGGTTAACACCCCTATTCTTACGATAAGTACCATGGGATCTTTAATGACCTCAGTCAGGACACCAGGGTTAACACCCCTACTCTTACAACAACTGTCATTGGATCTTTAATGATCTCAGAGAGTCAGGACACCTGTTCAACATCCCATCTGAAAGATGGCACCCTACACAGGGCAGTGTCCCCAATCACTGCACTGGGGTTTTGGGATACGTTTGGCCCTCCAACACCACTTCCAGCAACATCTAGTCTTCCATCCAGAGACTGACCAGGACCAACCCTGCTTAGCTTCAGAAGCAAGCCAGCAGTGGTATGCAGGGTGGTGTGCTTCTGGAATAAATTAATAACCACGTTTGCCTAAAACCTAACGATGGTACAATATATTGTGAAAAGTATGTGTACATATGTGCAGCTTATGCTCCTCCTTCAGAATCATCATCTTATGATGATCAGTTTTTTGACAATCTCCATACAGAAATCATTCATGCTTCCTTGTGGAAATGTCAATGTGAGATCAGGTTATGAGCCTGACTATGCTGATGCGGGAGGTAACCACCACATATTTGGACACCCCTACTTGTACAGCAGCCCTATTATAAATAATAGAAACAGTCCTGACCAAATACTGAACAAAAATGCTGAGGAGTTAGTGCATCTCTGTCAAGCCTTAGGCCTGTACATGCTTAATGGTAGAATCAGAGGGGACTCTTTAGGTCAGTTTACTTACTGCTCAGCTGTTGGGATAAGTGTAGTCGATTATGCCATCACTGACATCGACCCCTCGTCCATTAGTGCATTCACTGTCAGACCACAGACACCATTGTCAGATTACAGTCAGATCAACATGTTTCTGAAGAAATTAACCAGCAATACTCATTAAATAAAACAGCCCAATAAACTCTACATGAACCAACCGTACAGATGGGCTCCAAACAGTGCAGAGAGATTAATTGAAACATTGAACTCAAATGAAATGATGAGCTCTATACAGGTCATCATTAACTCACCATACCAAAACAAAAAAGGTGTCAAGTTGGCTACTCGAAACATCAATTGCCTATTCCAAAAAGCAGCATCAAACGCAAATTTGATAAAACCATAGAAATGCAACATCAGAAAAAAAAAAATAAACGTTTCTGAAAAATAGTTTGAAAACTAATTTAAAACAATTAGAAAACACCTAAGGAGCAAAACAACCCAGAGCTGCGCAATTAATACTTCAAACTCTAAAACAGTAATAACACACTGAAATGCAAGAGACATAATAATACCAATAATACACTTGATGAAATTGAAAACGCAATTGATCAAAATCAGTTTCGGGACATGTGGAACAATTTAAGCATGACAAAGCCACAAGAATTAACCATACAAGATGAAGGAATTTGGATAACTTATTCTGATAATGTCACGACTTCGGCCGAAGTTGGTCCCTCTCCTTCTTCGGGCGGTGTTCGGCGGTCGACATCACCGTCTTTCTAGACACCACCGATACATGTTTCATTCGCTTTTTGTTCTGTCTTGATTATTACACACCTGGTTTCTATTCCAATTATTATGTTCCTTATTTAACCCTCTGATTTCCTTCTCTGTTTTGTGCATTATTGTTTGTCATGTGGGTTCTCGTTGTTTGTGCTTTAGTTTATTGTATTGTTTATAATGTTCCTTGTTGGAATCTTACCATTTATTGAGTAAATATTGGATTATTACTCAGAACTGTGTCCTGTGCCTGACTCTGCATTTATTAATTTTTACCAACTTCCTCACAGAATAACGCACCATATTATGGAGTCATCAGGTACAGCCAGCCATCCTCTCCCAATGGAGGACGTGTTCAGCAGCACGCGACCATGTTACAGAGTTTCGGTACAGCCATGGATCTCGTGCTGCAAACCATGGACCGATGGGAGAGAGGGGGTTTTCCACTCCCCCCTTCAGCACCCTCCCAGCTCCCACAACAACCGACCCAGAGATCTAAACTTCCTACATCATTAGAATCCAGTGAGATTCGACTCTCGCTCCCGGGACCATATGATGGAACGGCTGCCGGGTGCCAGGGGTTCCTTCTACAGCTGGAGCTCTACCTGGCAGCTGTTCAACCAGCCCCCTCAGGAAGCGAGAGAGTGAGCACCCACAACTCTTGTCTGACTGGAAAAGCACTGGTCTGGGCCAACGCTATCTGGAGAGAAGAAGGACTGACGTTGGACAATTACGAAGATTTCGCCCGCCGCTCCCGGGCGGTTTTCGATCATCCACCTGAGGTGAGAGCGGCGAGGGAACGCTTGTTCGCTCTGGACTTTAGAACTCTGGCCGCCGGCGCAGGATGGAATGAGCGGGCCATGATCGACCACTACAGGTGTAGTTTACGCGAGGACGTTCGCAGGGAGTTAGCCTGCAGGGACACCACCCTTAATCTGGACCAGCTGGTGGACCTATCCATCCAGCTGGATAACCTGTTGGCATCCCGCGGACGTCCAGATCGGCGTCCGTCAGTTCCATCTCACAGCACATCTGATCCTACCCCTATGGAGCTGGGAGGTGATGCTATGAGGGGGACCGGAGGGAGGACCGTTCCCTGCACCAACTGTGGCCGCAGAGGACACACTGCTGGTCGGTGCTGGGGAGGTTCTCCAGGTAATCGAGGTGGCAGGCGGAGTAGGCACACACCTCATCCAGAGTTCCCTGTGGCACACATGTGGTTGTATGTTGCCTTTCCTGAGTTGTCCCAGCATTCCCAGCATAAGGCGCTAGTAGATTCAGGCGCAGTTGGGAACTTTATTTACCTTTGCACTTAGTTTAGAGATTCCTATTGTTCCTGTTGATGTCCCCATTCCTGTACATGCCTTAGATAGTCATCCGTTGGGGTCAGGGCTAATCAGGGAGGTCACAGCTCCACTCCGTATGATAACGCAGGAGAAACATGGGGAGAGAATTAGCCTCTTTTTGATCGACTCTCCAGCGTTTCCTGTTGTGTTGGGCCTTCCCTGGTTGGCCTCTCATGATCCTATTATTTCGTAGCAACAGAGGGCTCTCAAGGGATGGTCTCATCAGTGTTCAGGGAGGTGTGTAGGTGTTTCCTTAGGTGCCACTACAGTGGAGAGTCCAAACCAGGTATCCACCATGCACATTTTTTCCGAATATTGCCGATTTCGCACTTGCCTTCTGTAAAAAGAAGGCGACTCAATTACCACCCCATCGACCCGGGGGATTGTGCGATAGATCTTCTGGTAGATGCTGCACTTCCCAGGAGTCACGTGTATCCTCTGTCACAGGAGGAGACTGTGGCTATGGAAACATATGTCACCGAATCTCTGGGACAGGGATACATTGCTCCTTCCATTTCACCTGCCTCCTGAAGTTTAATTTTTGTGAAGAAGAAGAATGGAGGTTTGCACCCGTGTATTGACTATCGAGATTTGAATCAGATCACTATAAAATATAGTTACCCACTACGTCTCATAGCCAGTATAACAGAGTCATCACACAGGGCGCGCTTCTTCACAAACTTGAACCTCAGGAGCGTTTACAACCTGGTGCGTATCAAGGGAGGAGATGAGTGGAAGACGGCATTTAGCACTACTTATGGGCACTATGAATATCTCGTCATGCCGTACGGGTTAATGAATGCTCCAAACAGGATTGGAGGGTTGCTCTCCAGGAACAGGATTGGAGGGTAGCTCTCCAGGAACAGGATTGGAGGGTAGCTCTCCAGGAACAGGATTGGAGGGTGGCTCTCCGGGAACAGGATTGGAGGGTAGCTCTCCAGGAACAAGATTGGAGGATAGCTATCCAGGAACAGGATTGGAGGGTAGCTCTCCAGGAACAAGATTGGAGGATAGCTCTCCAGGAACAGGATTGGAGGATAGCTCTCCAGGAACAGGATTGGAGGGTAGCTCTCCAGGAAAAAGATTGGAGGATAGCTCTCCAGGAACAGGATTGGAGGATAGCTCTCCAGGAACAGGATTGGAGGGTCACTCTCCAGGAACAAGATCGGAGGATAGTTCTCCAGGAACAAGATTGGAGGGTAGCTCTCCAGGAACAGGATTGGAGAGTAGCTCTCCAGGAACAGGATTGGAGGATAGCTCTCCAGGAACAGAACTGGAGGGTAGCTCTCCAGTAACAGGATTGGAGGATAGCTCTCCAGGAACAGGATTGGAGGGTACCACTCCAAGAACAGGACTGGAGGGTAGCTAACCCTATACCTGTAGAAATAGCATTTTACCTTGTTGGGAATAACAAAATGTCTGCCGTTGTTCAAGAATAGTTAAACCTGCGCACACACACACACGCACGCACACACGCACACACGCTCACACACGCACACACACACACAGGGTGGTAAGGCCATCAGCATGTGCAAATGTGCAAAATTACACATGATGACCACATGAATATACTGACTACATGAATATACTGACACTATTAATAATGTAGTGACACTATGAATATATTGACACTATTAATGTCACGCCCTGACCTTAGAGAGCCTTTTAATTTATCTACCCTAAGTCAGGGTGTGATTTGGATGGGCATTCTAGTTTTCTATTTCTTTGTTGGCCGGGTATGGTTCCCAATCAGAGGCAGCTGTCTATCGTTGTCTCTGATTGGGGATCACACTTAGGCAGCCTTTTTTCCACCTTTAGTTGTGGGATCTTGTTTGTGTGTAGTTGCGTTCTGCACTGCGTATAGCTTCACGTTCGGTTGTAGTTTGTTATTTTTGTTTAGTGTTCATCTAATTAAACTATGTACGCTTACAACACTGCACCTTGGTCTGATTCTTCCATCAACGAACGTGACAATTAACATTTTGACAACATTAATATACTGACACTATTAATAACATACTGACACTATTAATATACTGACACTTTGAAGATACTGGCTCTATGTATATACGGACTCTATTAAAATACTGACACTATGAATATAAAGACAAAATTAATTAACTGAAGCTATGAATTTACTGACTCTATTAATAACATACTGACACTATTAATATACTGACACTATTAAAATACTGACTCTATTAATATACTGACACTATTAAAATACTGACTCTATTAATATACTGACACTATTAAAATACTGACTCTACTAATATACTAACATTATTAATATAATAACATTATTAATGTACTGACACTATTAATATACTGACTCTATTAATATACTGACTCTATTAATATACTGACTCTATGAATATACTGACTCTATGAATATACTGACACCATTAATATACTGACTCTATTAATATACTGACTACTAATATACTGACTCTATTAATATACTAACATTATTAATATACTGACACTATTAAAATACTGACTCTATTAATATACTGACTACTAATATACTGACTCTATTAATATACTAACATTATTAATATACTGACACTATTAAAATGCTGACTCTATTAATATACTGACTCTATGTATGTACTGACTCTATGTATGTACTGACTCTATTAATGTACTGACTGTATGTATGTACTGACTCTATGTATGTACTGACTCTATTAATATACTGACTCTATGTATGTACTGACTCTATGTATGTACTGACTCTATTAATATACTGACTCTATGTATGTACTGACTCTATTAATATACTGACTCTATTAATGTACTGACTCTATTAATATACTGACTCTATGTATGTACTGACTCTATTAATATACTGACTCTATGTATGTACTGACTCTATGTATGTACTGACTATTAATATACTGACTCTATGTATGTACTGACTCTATGTATGTACTGACTCTATTAATATACTGACTCTATATATATACTGACTCTATTAATATACTGACTCTATGTATATACTGACTCTATTAATATACTGACTCTATATATATATTGACTCTATTAATATACTGACTCTATGTATATACTGACTCTATGTATATACTGACTCTATTAATATACTGACTCTATGTATATACTGACTCTATTAATATACTGACTCTATTAATATACTGACTCTATTAATATACTGACTCTATGTATATACTGACTCTATTAATATACTGACTCTATGTATATACTGACTCTATTAATATACTGACTCTATTAATATACTGACTCTATGTATATACTGACTCTATTAATATACTGACTCTATATATATACTGACTCTATTAATATACTGACTCTATTAATATACTGACTCTATGTATATACTGACTCTATGTATATACTGACTCTATTAATATACTGACTCTATTAATATACTGACTCTATTAATATACTATGTATGTACTGACAATTTATTTGTATTTGTATTTGTTATGGATCCCCATTTGTTGCTTTCAAGGCAGCAGCTACTCTTCCTGGTTTCCGTCTGAATTAAGGAAGTTTTACAGTTTTAAACACCTTACAATACATTAACAACATATTTCACAATACACTAAGTGTGTGCCCTCAGGCCCCTAGACTACTTCCACGTATCCTCAGCTCAAAATCCATTTGTACATGCGTGTATAGTGCGTATGTTATCACGTGTGTGTGTATGCATGTGTCTGTGCCTACGTGTGTGTTGCTTCACAGTCCCCTCTGTTCCATAAGGTGTATTGTTATCTGTTATCTGCATGGGTATCTGAGCTGTGCGGCAGTAGTTCAAACAGACATCTCAGTGCATTCACAAATTCACAAATACAACTAGTGATGAAGTCAATCTCTCCTCCACTTTGAGCCAGGAGAGATTGACATGCATGTTATTCATGTTAGTCCTCGTTGTACATCTAAGGTCCAGCCATGCTGCCCTGTTCTGAGCCAATTTTCAAAAGTCCTCTTTGTGACACCTGACCTCACGACTGAATAGTAGTCCAGGTGCACCAAAACTAGAGTTTGTAGGATCTGCCTTGTTGATAGTGTTAAGAAGGCAGAGCATCGCTTTATTGTGGACAGACTTCTCCCCATCTCAGCTACTGTTGTGTTTTGACCATGACAGTTTACAATCCAGGGTCACACCAAGCAGTCTAGTCACCTCAACCTGCTCAATTCCCACATTATTCATTAGCAGATGTATGACTATATATGCACACACACTGGCAGGTAAAGGCCATACCACTACCTTAGAAATGAACTCAGAACAGAGATGGTTCTTAACTCCTGTATGTGTAGCTTCTATTGTGACACCAGACATACTGACACACTGGCCAGGGGACAAGGGGACACAGAGGAAGGGTTTGACAGAGGATTTGTCCAAACTTCTAATAACAAATTGCCGCAGGACTTTATGTCACAGTCAGTTGACGACAAGCCGTAACTAGCGTGAAATTCTCTGTCGATTTAAGTGTCCTGTGAGTAATATTCCCTTTTTCCAATGACACACACACACACACACACTCAGACTAAATACTCTCTCCTCCACGTCCCTGTAAATACAGTATGTAGTGAATTGTGCATGTGTGTGTGTGTGTGTGTGGGGGGGTGTGTGTGTGTGTGTGTGTGTGTGTGTGTGTGTGTGTGAGGGTTATAATGTGAGGGTTATATGACTGCAGGGTTATACACACACACACACGTACACACGCTCACGCACTCGCACACAAACAAATACACACACACACACACACACACACACACACACACACACACACACACACACACACACACACACACCTGTCTTTGGGTAGGTTAGTCAGTATTAGGGTAGACCCAGAGATGTTAGGCTGTCCGTTTAGGCAGACGCTAGATTCGAGGCAAGAGAAGGAGTGGAGGAGGGACTGAGTGAGGGAACAACTGGTTAACTTTAGGTAGGTTTTTGCCTGTACTACCTGTTGTTCTCTCTCATTCTCTCACACTCTTTCTTCCTCTCTGTTGCTTTCTTTCTCTCTCTGTCTGCCAGCTCCCCTCAATGCTCTTTAGCACAAAGTGAGAAGGCCTGGTAGAGGGGGAGAGAGGGATAGTGGGAGAGAGAGATAGCAGGAGAGGGATAGAGAGGTAGCGAAAGAGAGAGAGCGAGAGAGAGGGATAGAGTGATAGAGGGAGAGATGAATAGAGGGAGAGAGTGATAGAGGTAGAGAGATAGAGGGAGAGAGGGATTGAGATGTAGAGGGATAGAGCGAGAGAGATAGAGGGATTGAGATGTAGAGGGATAGAGAGAGAGAGATAGAGGGATGGAGAGGTAGAGGGATAGAGGGATTGAGATGTAGAGGGAGAGAGGGGAGAAGGAGAGAGGGATAGAGAGGTAGAGGGAGAGAGGGAGAGAGGGAGAAAGGGATAGAGAGGTAGAGGGATAGAGATGTAGAGGGAGAGAGTGATTGAGATGTAGAGGGATAGAGAGAGAGATAAAGAGGGATGGAGAGGTAGAGGGATAGAGAGATAGAGGGAGAGGGGGGAGAAGAAGAGAGGGATAGAGAGGTAGAGGGATAGAGAGAGAGAGGGAGAGAGGGATAGATAGGTAGAGGGAGAGATGGAGAGTGGGGAGAGGAAGATTGGGAGGGGAATAGAGGGCTCAGTATCAGGGCTAAGCTGCATTTGAAAATAATTGTAATCACCTGGCAAGCTCTTCATCGCACAACCTTTCCACTTCCCTCTTTCCTGCTTTCTTTCCTTAACCCCCTTCTTTTTGTGACTAAATGTAGCTTTGGGCCAGGCAGGCTGAAGGGCTAGGAGACCAGCTGGGTGTTTGTTTGTGTGTTTGTAGACCAAGTGCATTAGCTTTTTCTGTTACTGATCATATGTGCCACAAATTATTCTTTATAATACATGTGGCTCACATACAATACATTTCAAGTTGATGTTGTCTTGAAGTATGTGCACAATACAACTAACTTAACATACTTATATACAGTGCATTAAGTATTAATACGACCACTTGACTTGTTCCACATTTTGTTACGTTACAGCCTTATTCTAAAAATGTATTAAATATATTTTTTCCTCATTAATCTACACGCAATACCTTAT
Organism: Oncorhynchus clarkii lewisi; assembly: GCF_045791955.1. Taxonomy (NCBI): domain Eukaryota; kingdom Metazoa; phylum Chordata; class Actinopteri; order Salmoniformes; family Salmonidae; genus Oncorhynchus; species Oncorhynchus clarkii. The sequence continues at coordinate 13,338,398 of NC_092161.1, read as the reverse complement.
AATGAGAAAGCGAAAACAGGTTTTTAGAAATGTATTACAAATAAAAAACTGAAATACCTTATTTTCAGACCCTTTATAGACCCTTTGATGTTGATACTCGAAATGTATCATCCTTGAGATGTTTCTGCAACTTGATTGGAGTTCACCTGTGGTAAATTCAGTTGATTGGACATGATTTAGAAAGGCACACACCTTCCTATATGAGGTCCCACAGTTGATAGTGCATGTCAGAGCAAAAACCAAGCCGTGAGGTCGAATGAATTGTCCACAGAGCTCAGAGACAGGATTTTGTTGAGGGATAGATCTGGGGAAGGTACCAAAACATTTCAGCAGTATTGAAGGTCCCCAAGAACACAGTGGCCTCCATCATTCTTAAATGGAAGAAGTTTGGAACCACCAAGACTCTTCCTAGAGCTGACTGCCCGGTTGGGGAGAAGGGCCTTAGTCAGGGAAGTGACCAAGAACCCGATGACCACTCTGGCAGAGCTCCAGAGATGGGAGAACCTTTCAGAACGACAACCATCTCTGCAGCACTCCACCATTCAGGCCTTTACAGTAGAGTGGCCAAAAGGAAGTCACACCTCAGAAAAAGGCTCATGACACCACCGCTTGAAGTTTGCCAAAAGGCACATAAAGGACTCTCAGACCATGAGAAACAAGATTATCTGGTGTTATGAAACCAATATTGAACTATTTTGCCTGAATGCCAAGCGTCACGTCTGGAGGAAACCTGGCACCATCC
>NC_092161.1:13315156-13332656 GCF_045791955.1 Oncorhynchus clarkii lewisi | reverse complement strand
TTAATGCAACCGCTGTGTCAGATTTAAAAAAAACTTTTTAAAAAAGCAAACCATGCAATAATCTGAGTACAGCGCTCAGACAACAACACAAGTGATACATATACCCGCCATGTTGTGTAGTCAACAAAGTCAGAAATAGCATTATAAATATTCACTTACCTTCGATGATCTTCATCAGAATGCACTCCCAGGAATCCCAGTTCCACAATAAATGTTTGATTTGTTCAATAAAGTCCATCATTTATGTCCAAATACCTCCTTTTGTTAGCGCGTTCAGGTCACAAATCCAAACTCACGATGCGCGGGCAGGTCCAGGCGAAAGTTCAGAAGAAAAGTCATATTACAGTTCGTAGAAACATGCCAAACGAAGTATAGAATCAATATTTAGGATGTTTTTATCATAAATCTTCAATATTGTTCCAACCGGAGAATTCTGTAGAAATGCAATGGAACGCAAGCGAACTCTCACGTGAACGTGCGTGATAAGCTCATGCCACTCTGGCAGACCTCTTACTTTTCAGCTCCCAATCCTTCACAGTAGAAGCATCAAACAAGGTTCTAAGGACTGTTGACATCTAATGGAAGCCTTAGGAAGTACAATTTGACCCCCATAGACACGGTATATTGTATATTGGATAGGCAATGAGTTGAAAAACTACAAACCTCAGATTTCCCACTTTCTGGTTAGATTTTTCTCAGGTTTTCGCCTGCCATATGAGTTCTGTTATAACATTGATTTGTGTGTGTGCTTGCTTGCTGGTGTGTGTATGTTTGTGTGTGTGCTTGTGTGTGTTTGTGTGCGTGTGTGTTTGTGTGCATGTTTGTGTGTGCGTGTGTGTTTGTGTGCATGTTTGTGTGTGTGTGGGTGTTTGTGTGTGTGTGTGTGTGTATGTGTGTGTGTGTGTGTGTGTGTGTGTGTGTGCGTGTGTACGTGTGTGTGTGTGTGTGCGTGCGCGTGCGTGCGTGTTTGCGTGTGTATGCGTGCGTTTGTGTGTGTGTGTGTTTGTGTGTGTGTGTGTGTTTGTGTGTGCGTGTGTATGTGTGTGTGTGTGTGTGTGTGCGTGTGTGTGTGTTTGTGTGCGTGTGTGTGTGTGTGTGTGTGCGTGTGTGTGTGTGTGTGTGTGTGTGTGTGCGTGTGTGTGTATGTGCGTATGTGCGTGTGTGTGTGTGTGTGTGTGTGTTCGTGTGTGTGTGTGTTCTAAACGTTCTCTCTGGTTGCTAAACTATGAGTGATTCTGAACAGCGTTGTCTCGTAAAAACACTTGGACTTGATTTGCCACTGTTGCCATGGCATCGGCATGTGTTTGCGTGTACCTGTCACATACTACATGATGTGTGTCATGTTCTGAAGGGTGTGGTTACCTGCACGGCTAACACCTTGTCCACCGTTATAACATGCCTTTAATAACACACAAAGGACACGGAACAAACCAGACAGCTACCTTGAACAAACATGCCTCAAACATGATATCACTCTGTCTTAGTGAAATCCTGGCTATTTGTTCAGCGTAAACTCATAGTGCTACCAGTATAATGATACGGTGATATATTATAGCTTTTAAACATTCACACTGGTTCTGATTTCAGGATGAACTAAAAAGAGTCTCAAACTACATTAAAAACCCCTCCAGTATATAAAATGCAAATACTGCATTGTAGACATTTTGAGAAATCTATATGTGGACGGGATTGTTGTGTTCAATGGGGTTCAACGACCCTGCTCTGCTATTGGGAGGTTGCTGTGATTGAGTGAAATGTGCTGGGAAGATTGTGAGGAGCAGGTAAATGAGGAGGAGATCGGTGGAGGATAGGAGTCAGCATTGATGTGGCATTCAATCTGTGATCAACGTGGCTACAACAAGAGAAGACACTTAGAGAACCAACCTGCACCAAGCCTCCGTTTAGAACCTAGCAGGGCCATGGAAACCATGGAAACCATATCGTCATGATATTATTCAGATCCGTTGTTATCAAAGGATATTGACATAGTTCCTTCAACATAAAGCTACTCGTTTTTTTGTTTTTTATAATCACATTTTTATTAAATTGTAGCACGCTGATGAAGTTTTTTCCTGCAATGTTGTTGTCTCACCTCCCTTTGTAGTGTACATGCATGTTAAGTTACTCTGGATAAGAACATTTGCCAGAAATGATCAAATATATTGAAAGGAATAGGATGCGAACCATTCTCTGCATTATGATCGCACCGTCAGTTCAGAGAAATCCCTGTTTCAAAGGGAAAACTGTAAAGGTTCTTCCAAATTCAAAGTCAGAGTCGACATGCTGCCATTACAGAACTCTGGATGACTGGAAAGGCCTTCTGTCATATGAATATCCTCTCCTTTCTTCAGTTTTCCATTATTTTCCGAAACGGGTGAACGATCGACTCCTTTTCCCCCCCTCTCCATGTCCATTACCTCCAAAGGGAATGTTTCGATGTGATTGCGATGGCCAGTTAGCTCTGCTTTGATCCACACTGCTCTTTGAGGCCTCCATTGTTCCTGATTTGCTAGCTGTGATTTTCTAGCCTGAACAGAGAGAGGAAAGACAACCTTTGGCACCTCAGACGATGGCTGTGTTTGAAATGCCACCATATTCCCTTCCCTCTACAGTACACTAGATTGAGCTGGTGTTGCTCTTCAAACCGATTTTTCCTCCCCTTACTATGAACTTATGGGTAGACCATCCCATTAATTTACACTACATGACCAAAAGTATGTGGACACCTGATCGCTAAATAACTAATTCCAAAATCATGGGCATTAATATGGGGTTGGTCCCCCCCTTTGCTGCTATAACAGCATCCAATCTTCCAGGAAGGCTTCCATTAGATGTTGGAATATTGCAGTGGGGACTTGCTTCCATTCAGCCACAAGAGCATTAGTGAGGTTGGGCAGTGATGTTGGGAGATTAGGCTCGTCTCGCAGTCGGAGTTCCAATTTATCCCAAACATGTTCGATGGGGATGAGGTCAGGGTGTCCAAATACGTTTGTATATATAGTGTATGTGGCATAAGAGATCTGGAGTTATCTTACATCTTGGAGTAATTTTACCAATTGAAGTTATCTAACCTATTGGAGTTATCTAACCTATTGGAGTTCTCTAACCTATCTATTGGCATTATCTAAACTATCAATTGGCGTTATCTAACCTATCGATTGGAGTTATCTAACCTATTGGAGTTATCTAACCTATTGGAGTTATCAAACCTACTGGAGTTATCAACTTTATTTGACTCTATGTAAACTGGAAATCACATATCCTGAGGCTGCATTCATTTTAGCTGGGGATTTTAACAAGGCAAATCTGAAAACAATTTTTATTCTAACTACCGCGACGCATATAAGGCCCTCCCCCGCCATCCTTTAGGAAAAGCTGACCACGACTCCATTTTGTTGCTTCCAGCCTATAGACAGAAACTAAAACAGGAAGCTCCCGCTCTCAGGTCTGTTCAACGCTGGTCCGATCAATCTGATTCCACGCTTCAAGATTGCTTCGATCAAGTGGTTGGAGATATGTTCCTCATTGCGTCAAACAACAACATTTTTGAATACGCAGATTCGGTGTGCAAGATCATTAGCAAGTGCATCGGCGATGTCGTACCCACAGCAAAAATTAAAACATTCCCAAACCAGAAACTGTGGATTGATGGCAGCATTCGCGGGAAACTGAAAGCGCGAACAACTGCTTTTAACCAGGGCAAGGTGACCGGAAACATGACCGAATACAAACAGTGTAGCTATTCCCTCCAAAATGCAATCAAACAAGCTAAGCGTAGGTATAGAGACAAAGTAGAGTCACAATTCAATGGCTCAGACACAAGAGGTATGTGGCAGGGTCTACAGTCAATCACGGATTACAAAAAGAAAACCAGGCCCGTCGCGGACCAGGATGTCTTGCTCCCAGACAGACTAAACACCTTCTTTGCTCGCTTTGAGGACAATACAGTGCCGGCGGACTCTTCTTAACTGCAGCCGACGTGAGTAAAACATTTAAACGTGTTAACCCTCGCAAGGCTGCAGGCCCAGACGGCATCCCCAGCCGCGTCCTCGGAGCATGCGCAGGCCAGCTGACTGGTGTGTTTACGGACATAGTCAATCAATCCTTTTCCCAGTCTGCTGTTCCCACATGTTTCAAGAGGGCCAACATTGTTCCTGTTCCCAAGAAAGCTAAGGTAACTGAGCTAAAAAAACTACCGCCCGTAGCACTCACTTCCGTCATCATGAAGTGCTTTGAGAGACTAGTCAAGGACAATATCACCTCCACCCTACCTGACACCCTAGACCCACTCCAATTTGCTTACCGCCCCAATAGGTCCACAGACGACGCAATCACACTGCACACGGCCCTAACCCATCTGGAGAAAAGGAATAACTATGTGAGAATACTGTTCATCAACTACAGCTCAGCATTTAACACCATAGTACCCCCCAAACTCGTCATCAAGCTCGTGTTCCCTGGGTCTCAACCACGCCCTGTGCAACTGGGTACTGGACTTCCTGACGGGCCGCCCCCAGGTGGTGAGCGTAGGTAACAACATCTCCACCCCGCTGATCCTCAAGACTGGGGCCCCACAAGGGTGCGTTCTGAGCCCTCACCTTTACTCCCTGTTCACCCACGACTGCGTGGCCATGCACGCCTCCAACTCAATCATCAAGATTGCAGACGACACTACAGTGGTTGGCTTGATTACCAACAATGACGAGACGGCCTACAGGGAGGAGGTGAGGGCCCTCGGAGTGTGGTGTCAGGAAAGTAACCCCACACTCAACGTCAACAAAACAAAGGAGATGATAGTGGACTTCAGGAAACAGCAGAGGGAGTACCCCCCTATCCACATCGACGGGACAGTAGTGGAGAGGGTAGAACGTTTTAAGTACCTCTGCGTACACATCACGGACAAACTGAAATGGTCCACCCTCACAGACAGCGTGGTGAAGAAGGCGCAGCAGCGCCTCTTCACTCTCAGGAGGCTGAAGAAATTCGACAGATGCACAATCGAGAGCATCCTGTCTGGCTGTATCACCGCCTGGTATGGCAGCTGCTCTGCCCACAACCGTAAAGCTCTCCAGAAGGTAGTGAGGTCTGCACAACGCATCACCGCGGGCAAATTACCTGCCCTCCAGGACACCTACAACACGCAATGTCACAGGAAGGCCATAAAGATCATCAAGGACAACAACCATCCAAGCCACTGCCTCTTCACCCCACTGTCATCCAGAAGACGAGGTCAGTACAGGTGCATCAAAGGAGGGACCGAGAGACTGAAAAACAGCTTCTATCTCAAGACCATCAGACTGTTAACCTCAATGCTAGGGGGCACTATTTTTATGTTTGGAAAAATAACGTTCCCAAAATAAACGGCCTATTTCTTAGGACCAGATGCTAGAATATGCATATAATTGACAGATTAGGATAGAAAACACTCTAAAGTTTCCAAAACTGTCAAAATATTGTCTTTGAGTATAACAGAACTGATATTGCAGGCGAAACCCTGAGAAAAATCAAACCAGGAAGTGGCTTCTATTTTGAAATCTCCATGTCCCATTGCCTCCCATTGCTCCATTTAAAAGGATATCAGATTCCTTTTCCTATCACTGCCTCAAGGTGTCAACAGTCTTCATAGTTCCAGGCTTTTATTTTGAAAAATGAGCCAGAACGATAACATTGCGTCAAGTGGTCACATGGGTTTTGCTCCCGCAACAGAATTTGGACAGCTATTGTTTTTCCCTATCATACTGTGAAAGACATTTGCAGTTGATATATTATCGATTATATATTTTAAAAACAACCTGAGGATTGATTATAAAAAACTTTGACATGTTTCTGTGGACATTACGGATATTATTTGGAATTTGTCTGCGTTGTCGTGACCGCTCTTTCCTGTGGATTTCTGAACATAATGCGTCAAACAAACGGAGGTATTTTGGATATAAAAATAATCTTTATGGAACAAAAGGAACATTTGTTGTGTAACTGGGAGTCTCGTGAGTGAAAACATCCGAAGATCATCAAAGGTAAAAGATTAATTTTGGCAGACTGGCAGCTCCTTGCAGACTGGCAGCTCCTTTCAGACTGGCAGCTCCTTGCAGACTGGCAGCTCCTTGCAGACTGGCAGCTCCTTGCAGACTGGCAGCTCTGAACAGGCAGGAGACTCCGGCAACGCTGTAGAGGCGGAAGAATCTAGCAGCGCTAAACAGGCGGGAGACTCCGACAGCGCTGGAGAGGAGGAAAGCTCTGACTGCGCTGAACAGGCGGGAGACTCCGGCAGCGCTGTAGAGGAGGAAGGCTCTGGCAGCGCTAGATAGGCGGGAGACTCCGGCAGCGCTGGAGAGGAGGAAGGCTCTGGCAGCGCTGGACAGGCGAGGCGCACTGTAGGCCTGATGCGTGGTGCTGGCACTGGTGGTACTGTGCCGAGAACACGCACAGGAAGCCTGGTGCGGGGAGCTGCCAACGGAGGGCTGGTGTGTGGAGGTGGTACTGGATAGACCGGACCGTGCAGGCGCACTGGAGCTCTTGAGCACCGAGCCTGCCCAACCTTACCTGGCTTGATGCCCACTCTAGCCCGGCCGATACGAGGAGCTGGTATGTACCGCACCGGGCTATGCACCCGCACTGGAGACACCGTGCGCACCACAGCATAACACGGTGCCTGCCCGGTCTCTCTAGCCCCCCGGTAAGCACATGAAGTTAGCGTAGGTCTCCTACCTGGCGTAGCCATACTCCCTGTGAGCCCCCCCCCCCAATACATTTTTGGGGCTGACTCTCGGGCTTCCATCCGCGTCGCCGTGCTGCCTCCTCATACCAGCGCCTCTCCGCTTTCGCCGCATCCAGTTCTTCTTTGGGGCGGCGATATTCTCCAGGCTGTGCCCAGGGTCCTTTTCTGTCCAATATCTCCTCCCAAGTCCAGAAGTCCTGTGATCGCGGCTCCTCCTGCCGCTGCCTGTCACCACGCCGCTTGGTCCTGTTGTGGTGGGTGATTCTGTTACGGTTTTCTTGTGGTGAAGTAGAGTCGGACTAAAATGCAGAGTGGATAATTCGATACATCTTTAATGAAGAATAAACACGAACAATACAAAAACAACAAACGGACCGTGAAAACCTATACAGCCTATCTGGTGACAACAAACACAGAGACAGGAACAATCACCCACCAAACACTCAAAGAATATGGCTGCCTAAATATGGTTCCCAATCAGAGACAACGATAAACACCTGCCTCTGATTGAGAACCACTCCAGACAGCCGTAGACTATGTAAGGGAATACCCCCCTGATTTGTACAAAAATGAATGTCAAAATATTGGCATTGGACAAACCATGTACACGATGTCCAATACCACCCAAAGCGGCGTTGATTCGTGCAAAGTATATGGCAAATGCCATATGGCAATTGCCAATTGTAACACCTCAAAAATCCAACAGGGGGCGAGTGCGCTCCACCTGGGTTTTTCATATTGGAAATGCAACCCAAGTCAACATCCAAAAGAAAAATTTTGAAAAAATGATATTTTTTTCAAAAACTTTTTACCCCTTAAAAAAGTGCTTTCTGGGCCTTTTTTCGAATTTCTTTCGCTTTTTTTGTCAATTACACATGTGTAAGAACTGTATGAATATACTTTTGTCCAATTTTGATATCAAATTATTTTTTTTTTAATTACATGCGCATAAGGCATATGTTTTGTCCATTTGCAATATGATTTCATAGGAAGTCAAAAGTCAAAAGTCAAAAATGTCAAAATTTGGTAAAAAACTTCACACATCCTTAAAAAAGTGCTTTCTGGACCGTTTTTCAAAATTCTTTCAATTTTTATGTCAATAACACATGTATAAGAACTTTATCAACATACTTTAGTCATACTTTATTATCATTTTTTTTTTTTTTTTACTAGTGCATAAGGCATATGTTTTCTCCATTTGGAATATGATTTCATAGGAAGTCAAAAGTCAAAGTCAAAAGTAACGATTTTCCTCCGTGCAACTGGTGATCTGAAATGTGCAACTGGTGATCTGAAATGTGCAACTGGTGATCTGAAATGTGCAACTGGTAACCCAAAAAAAAAAAATTTGATTCTATGTTTCCTTACTTTTTCAAAGTCACTGTGCATTTGCAATATGTTTTAATGGGCAGGTACCATCACGAATTTGTCATGCTATAAAAATCCTGCAGGAATGTGAAATTGACTGGCCCGATGAACTCGGGATGGCTTTGCAGTGATTCTGGGTCATCTCAATCGCTCGTTTGGGTTGATTTCAGAATGTCGCTTTTGGTGATGTTTTTTCACTATAGAATCATATTGCAAATGCACGTGCAACTGCTCACCCAAAAAAAAAATGTTTAGATTTTTTTTGTTTATGTTTCCTTACTTTTTCAAAGTCACTGTGCATTTGCAATATGTTTTTTCACTATAGAATCATATTGCAAATGCACGTGCAACTGGTCATCCCCCCAAAAAAAATTTAGATTTTTTTTGTTTATTTTTCCTTACTTTTTCAAAGTCACTGTGCATTTGCAATATGTTTTTTCACTATAGAATCATATTGCAAATGCACATGCAACTGGTCATCCCCCCAAAAAAAATTTAGATTTTTTTTATGTTTCCTTACTTTTTCAAAGTCACTGTGCATTTGCAATATGTTTTTTCACTATAGAATCATATTGCAAATGCACATGCAACTGGTCATCCCCCCCAAAAAAAATTTAGATTTTTTTTGTTTATGTTTCCTTACTTTTTCAAAGTCACTGTGCATTTGCAATATGTTTTTTCACTATAGAATCATATTGCAAATGCACGTGCAACTGGTCATCCCCCCCAAAAAAATTTAGATTTTTTTTGTTTATTTTTCCTTACTTTTTCAAAGTCACTGTGCATTTGCAATATGTTTTTTCACTATAGAATCATATTGCAAATGCACATGCAACTGGTCATCCCCCCAAAAAAATTTTAGATTTTTTTTGTTTATGTTTCCTTACTTTTTCAAAGTCACTGTGCATTTGCAATATGTTTTTTCACTATAGAATCATATTGCAAATGCACGTGCAACTGGTCATCCCCCCAAAAAAATTTTAGATTTTTTTTGTTTATTTTTCCTTACTTTTTCAAAGTCACTGTGCATTTGCAATATGTTTTTTCACTATAGAATCATATTGCAAATGCACATGCAACTGGTCATCCCCCCAAAAAAAATTTAGATTTTTTTTATGTTTCCTTACTTTTTCAAAGTCACTGTGCATTTGCAATATGTTTTTTCACTATAGAATCATATTGCAAATGCACATGCAACTGGTCATCCCCCCAAAAAAATTTTTGATTTTTTTTGTTTATGTTTCCTTACTTTTTCAAAGTCACTGTGCATTTGCAATATGTTTTTTCACTATAGAATCATATTGCAAATGCACGTGCAACTGGTCACCCAAAAAAAAAAAATGGGATTTTTTTTGTTTATGTTTCCTTACTTTTTCAAAGTCACTGTGCATTTGCAATATGTTTTTTCACTATAGAATCATATTGCAAATGCACATGCAACTGGTCATCCCCCCCAAAAAAATTTAGATTTTTTTTGTTTATGTTTCCTTACTTTTTCAAAGTCACTGTGCATTTGCAATATGTTTTTTCACTATAGAATCATATTGCAAATGCACGTGCAACTGGTCATCCCCCAAAAAAAAATTTAGATTTTTTTTGTTTATTTATCCTTACTTTTTCAAAGTCACTGTGCATTTGCAATATGTTTTTTCACTATAGAATCATATTGCAAATGCACATGCAACTGGTCATCCCCCCCAAAAAAATTTAGATTTTTTTTATGTTTCCTTACTTTTTCAAAGTCACTGTGCATTTGCAATATGTTTTTTCACTATAGAATCATATTGCAAATGCACATGCAACTGGTCATCCCCCCCAAAAAAATTTAGATTTTTTTTGTTTATGTTTCCTTACTTTTTCAAAGTCACTGTGCATTTGCAATATGTTTTTTCACTATAGAATCATATTGCAAATGCACATGCAACTGGTCATCCCCCCCAAAAATTTTTTAGATTTTTTTTGTTTATTTTTCCTTACTTTTTCAAAGTCACTGTGCATTTGCAATATGTTTTTTCACTATAGAATCATATTGCAAATGCACATGCAACTGGTCATCCCCCCCAAAAAATTTTAGATTTTTTTTGTTTATTTTTCCTTACTTTTTCAAAGTCACTGTGCATTTGCAATATGTTTTTTCACTATAGAATCATATTGCAAATGCACATGCAACTGGTCATCCCCCCAAAAAAAATTTAGATTTTTTTTGTTTATGTTTCCTTACTTTTTCAAAGTCACTGTGCATTTGCAATATGTTTTTTCACTATAGAATCATATTGCAAATGCACGTGCAACTGGTCATCCCCCCAAAAAAATTTTAGATTTTTTTTGTTTATTTTTCCTTACTTTTTCAAAGTCACTGTGCATTTGCAATATGTTTTTTCACTATAGAATCATATTGCAAATGCACATGCAACTGGTCATCCCCCCACAAAAATTTTAGATTTTTTTTATGTTTCCTTACTTTTTCAAAGTCACTGTGCATTTGCAATATGTTTTTTCACTATAGAATCATATTGCAAATGCACATGCAACTGGTCATCCCCCCAAAAAAATTTTAGATTTTTTTTGTTTATGTTTCCTTACTTTTTCAAAGTCACTGTGCATTTGCAATATGTTTTTTCACTATAGAATCATATTGCAAATGCACGTGCAACTGGTCACCCAAAAAAAAAAAATGGGATTTTTTTTGTTTATGTTTCCTTACTTTTTCAAAGTCACTGTGCATTTGCAATATGTTTTTTCACTATAGAATCATATTGCAAATGCACATGCAACTGGTCATCCCCCCCAAAAAAAATTAGATTTTTTTTGTTTATGTTTCCTTACTTTTTCAAAGTCACTGTGCATTTGCAATATGTTTTTTCACTATAGAATCATATTGCAAATGCACGTGCAACTGGTCATCCCCCCAAAAAAAATTTAGATTTTTTTTGTTTATTTTTCCTTACTTTTTCAAAGTCACTGTGCATTTGCAATATGTTTTTTCACTATAGAATCATATTGCAAATGCACATGCAACTGGTCATCCCCCCCCAAAAAAATTTAGATTTTTTTTATGTTTCCTTACTTTTTCAAAGTCACTGTGCATTTGCAATATGTTTTTTCACTATAGAATCATATTGCAAATGCACATGCAACTGGTCATCCCCCCCAAAAAAATTTAGATTTTTTTTGTTTATGTTTCCTTACTTTTTCAAAGTCACTGTGCATTTGCAATATGTTTTTTCACTATAGAATCATATTGCAAATGCACGTGCAACTGGTCATCCCCCCAAAAAAATTTTAGATTTTTTTTGTTTATTTTTCCTTACTTTTTCAAAGTCACTGTGCATTTGCAATATGTTTTTTCACTATAGAATCATATTGCAAATGCACATGCAACTGGTCATCCCCCCCAAAAAATTTTAGATTTTTTTTGTTTATGTTTCCTTACTTTTTCAAAGTCACTGTGCATTTGCAATATGTTTTTTCACTATAGAATCATATTGCAAATGCACGTGCAACTGGTCACCCAAAAATAAAAATTTTGGATTTTTTTTGTTTATGTTTCCTTACTTTTTCAAAGTCACTGTGCATTTGCAATATGTTTTAAAGGGCAGGTACCATCACGAATTTGTCATGCTATAAAAATCTTGCAGGAATGTGAAATTGACTGGCCCGATGAACTCGGGATGGCTTTGCAGTGATTCTGGGTCATCTCAATCGCTCGTTTGGGTTGATTTCAGAATGTCGCTTTTGGTGATGTTTTTTCACTATAGGATCATATTGCAAATGTACAAGAGTCAAGTGGACAAGAGTCCATCAGTCAATTAGATATCATTCTGACCACCAAACTGATACAAACTGACACCAAACCCACTTTTTCCAACTCGTTTAGTAGCCAACTATTACATACTTCAGAGCTGGCCCAAAATTCACAACCCCTTCGGTTCAAACCATAAAAAAACCATAAAACACGTAGTTACGTTCTAGCTGCGGGTCCATTTCTTATGTTATGTGTTGGCCTAGCTGAGGCGACCCTGAATCCCAAGTTTCGGCTCGATAGGTCATTTGGTGTCCGAGAAAAACCCTAATTGGTGCTGAAAATCCACTATTTTCCATGACTTGCTACGGGGTCCTTGAATGAGCTATTGGACAGAAACGTTGGGGTCTGTCTATATGGGCCGAGACGTTTGCAATGCACCTAGTCTTGCGACTCTGGGACATTTCTAAATGTCGTCATTTTCGTGATGCAAAAATGAATTGAAGTTATTTCAAATGTACGAGGCTGTTTCTCAGTCCGAGAACCTTCTAGAGCCACGTAACTCACCACGCACCATCTACGGGAGGTCTAGAACAGCTTTCTAAAGTTTCGGAACTCTAGGTCCGACGGTTCTTTTTTAGCTCCAACAAAGCTAACTATTGGAGCCACTGTCTGTCTCTACGCACCCCAATACGTCCCTCCTTCCAAGTTGTGTTTTAGTGTGATTTTTTTTTCCTTTGAATTTTTTTGGGAAAAATGACTGATTTACAGTTCATGGGGGTTGCCTAATCACACATATGAAGTTTTGGAAAGATCAGACTTTTTTAACCCTTCGAAACAGCCCCTAAGACACCAATTATGGCACTTCCGGTTGGCACAGGAAGTTATAAATCAACACATATCCTCATTGGGGTATGCTGTTACAGAATCCTGAGTTTTAAGTCCTTACGTTAAGAATTGACTGATCTACACAGGGTTGAATGCACTATGTCTATCAAACTGCATGCAGTGTATGGGTAAACACTTTTAGGGGCATTTTAACCACTTCCGGTTGGTCCAGGAAGCTTAGAATCAACACAGGTAGACCTCATAGTGGCCTGATGGACTGGTACCGAAGACAGGTTCATACGGCATTCATAACCCACATAGGCCTCAGGTTGAAATTAGGGGTGCAGGCAATGTATTCCTATGGGGAGAGATGACACTGTAATCTGTGAGATCAAAAAACACTGTTTTACTGTTAAGGGTTAATGCCACACGGTCAAGGTTAGGCTTGTTCAGATCGGGAGGACCTTAGGAACATTCATGTGGTGCAATTTTTCTTCTCACTCTAACGGTTCTCTCACTGTCACCCAAAAGCAAATGACATTGTGGTGCAGGCTTCATTTTGGGCCTACTATTCTAATGCTCGCTGCGCCTAGACCGAGCGAGCTACGGTCAAGCGGGATATCTCGCTGAACTCGGTACGGCCTAGGGATTATGGTAATGCCATTTCCTGCTCTCTGTGTCTTTAAGCACCGCACTTTATCACTCCATCCTTCCTGTGTGTGTGTGAGGGAGCTTTTCTTTGACATCTGTTGGGATTAATGACTGATTTACAGTTCAGAAGGGTTACCTAGTCACACATATGAAGTTTTGGAGAGATGTGACTTTTTTAACCCTTCGAAACAGAGAGTGTGACCCAATTAAAGGCACTTCCGGTTGGCACAGGAAGCTATAAGTAAACACATGTCTTGATTTACATAGCCACTTACAGAATCCCGAGTTTTAAGTCTTTACGTTAAGAATTGACTGATCTACACAGGGTTGAATGCACTATGTCTATCAAACTGCAGGCAGTGTATGGGTAAACACTTTTAGGGGCATTTTAACCACTTCCGGTTGCTCCAGGAAGCTTAGATTCGACACAGGTAGATCTCATAGTGGCCTGATGGACTGGTACCGAAGACAGGTTCATACGGCATTCATAACCCATATAGGCTTCAGGTTGAATTTTGTGGTGCAGGCAATGTATTCCTATGGGGAGAGATGTCACTGTAATCTGTGAGATCAAAAAACCCTGTTTTACTGTGAAGGGTTAATGCCACACGGTCAAGGTTAGGCTTGTTCAGATCGGGAGGACCTTAGGAACATTCATGTGGTGGAATTGTGCTTCTCACCCTAACGGTTCTCTCACTGCCACCCAAAATCAAATGACATTGTGGTGCAGGCTTCATTTTGGGCCTTCTTTTTTTCAAGTTTGCTGCACTCAGAACGAGCTACGGTCAAGCGGGGCGTCTCCTTGAACTCGGCACAGTCTGGAGACTATGGTGATGCCATTTTTTGTGTTGATTTCAGAATGCCATTTTGGTGATGGTCCCTCTCCGTTTAAACATATTGCAAATGTACAAAAGTCAACTAGCAAGTCAGTGTCCATCAGTCAATTAGATGTCATTATGACACCAAATGGATATCAATTGACACCAAACCCACTTTTTCCTACTCATTTAGTAGCCAACTATCACATATGTCAGAGCAGTCCCATAATTCACAGCGCCTTCTGTTTAAAACATAATAAAAAGGTAAAACACATAGTTACGTTCTAGCTGCGGGTCCAGTTCGGACATTATGTGAAGGCCTATGTGAGGCGACCCCGAATCCCGAGTTTCGGCCCGATAGGTCATTTGGTGTCCGAGAAAAACCCTAATTGGTGCTGAAAATCCACTTTTTTCCATGCCTTGCTACGGGGTCCTTGAACGAGCTATCGGACAGACACGTCGGAGTCCGTCTCTATGGGCCGAGCCGGTTTCAATGCACCTAGCCTTGCGTCTCTGAGACTTTTCTAAACGTCGTCATTTTCGTAATGGTCAAAATGAATTGAAGGTATTGCAAATGTACGAGGCTGTTTCTCGGTCCGAGAACCGTCTAGAGCCACGTAACTCACCACGCACCATCAACCGGAGGTCTAGAACAGGTTTCTAAAGTTTCGGAACTCTAGGTCTGACGGTTCTTTTTTAGCTCCAACAAAGCTAACTATTGCAGCCACTGTCTGTCTCTACGCACCCCAATACGTCCCTCCATCCAAGGTGTGTTTTAGTGTGATTTTTTTTTCCTTTGATTTTTTTTGGGAAAAATGACTGATTTACAGTTCATGGGGGTTGCCTAATCACACATATGAAGTTTTGGAAAGATCAGACTTTTTTAACCCCTCGAAACAGCCCCTGAGACACCAGTAATGGCACTTCCGGTTGGCACAGGAAGCTATAAATCAACACATATCCCCATTGGGGTATGCTGTTACAGAATCCTGAGTTTTAAGTCCTTACGTTAAGAACTGACTGATTTACACAGGGTTGAATGCACTATGTCTGTCAAACTGCAGGCAGGGTATGGGTAAACACTTTTAGGGGCATTTTAACCACTTCCGGTTGGTCCAGGAAGCTCAGAATCAACACAGGTAGACCTCATAGTGGCCTGATGGACTGGTACCGAAGACAGGTTCATACGGCATTCATAACCCATATAGACTTCAGGTTGAAATTAGGGGTGCAGGCAATGTATTCCTATGGGGAGAGATGACACTGTAATCTGTGAGATCAAAAAACACTGTTTTACTCTTAAGGGTTAATGCCACACGGTCAAGGTTAGGCTTGTACAGATCGGGAGGACCTTAGGAACATTCATGTGGTGGAATTTTTCTTCTCACCCTAACGGTTCTCTCACTGTCACTCAAAAGCAAATGACATTGTGGGGCAGGCTTCATTTTGGGCCTACTTTTCTAATGGTCGTTGCGCTTAGACCGAGCGAGCTACGGTCAAGCGGGATAGCTCGTTGAACTCAGCACAGTCTGGAGACTATGGTGATGCCATTTTTTGTGTTGATTTCAGAATGCCATTTTGGTGATGGTCCCTCTCCGTTTAAACATATTGCAAATGCACAAAAGTCAACTAGCAAGTCAGTGTCCATCAGTCAATTAGATGTCATTATGACACCAAACCCACTTTTTACTACTCATTTAGAAGCCAACTATCACATATGTCAGAGCAGTCCCATAATTCACAGCGCCTTTAGTTTAAAACATAATAAAAAGGTAAAACACATAGTTACGTTCTAGCTGCGGGTCCAGTTCGGACATTATGTGAAGTCCTATGTGAGGCGACCCCGAATCCCGAGTTTCGGCTCGATAGGTCATTTGGTGTCCGAGAAAAACCCTAATTGGTGCTGAAAATCCACTTTTTTCCATGCCTTGCTACGGGGTCCTTGAACGAGCTATCGGACAGAAACGTTGGGGTCTGTCTCTATGGGCCGAGCCGGTTTCAATGCACCTAGCCTTGCGTCTCTGAGACTTTTCTAAACGTCGTCATTTTCTTAATGGTCAAAATGAATTGAAGGTATTGCAAATGTACGAGGCTGTTTCTCGGTCCGAGAACCGTCTAGAGCCACGTAACTCACCACGCACCATCGACCGGAGGTCTAGAACAGGTTTATAAAGTTTCGGAACTCTAGGTCTGACGGTTCTTTTTTAGCTCGAACAAAGCTAACTATTGCAGCCACTGTCTGTCTCTACGCACCCCAATACGTCCCTCCATTCAAGTTGTGTTTTAGTGTGATTTTTTTTTCCTTTGAATTTTTTGGGGAAAAATGACTGATTTACAGTTCATGGGGGTTGCCTAATCACATATATGAAGTTTTGGACAGATCAGACTTTTTTAACCCTTTGAAACAGCCCCTGAGACACCAATTATGGCACTTCCGGTTGGCACAGGAAGCTATAAATCACCACATATCCTCATTGGGGTATGCTGTTACAGAATCCTGAGTTTTAAGTCTTTACATTAACAACTGAGTTATTTACGGAGGGTTTAGTATGTGTGTGTTATTTCAGAAAATCATAGAAAATCACAGAAATCTCGCAGAGCTCCGCAGCACACTTTAAAAAGATTCGTATGAACACCCTGCAACTGGATCTGTAACCGTTGAAAAAAAAAAACGCCTATTTGTGACCATTGCCAAGTTGTCATTGTTCCGTTTCTCTTAAATGACGATAGATAAATGGCTGGTTCTTTTTTTATTGACACCGGAGGCTCCTTGACATTGACCTGAAGTGGAAAAATAATTTCTCTATTTCCATTTAGGACCTTTAATCCCAGAAAAACGGCCATAACTCAAAAACCGTCGAGGCCTAGACGCCATCTTGTTCGGGGCCAACTGCCCATTATGCCAAACCTACGCTCACCAAGTTTCGGCTTCGAAATATTTTCCGTTTTCGAGATAAGGCCCCGTCGTGATTCGTGATGTTTTGCCAAATTGCCATATGATTCCGTATGCCCTCTTGTGGGAAATTCCGGGATAGCGGAAAAACGGTCAAAAACTTGTTTATTTTATAAAACGGAAACCGAATGTCCGACAAAGTTCATTTGATGACTTCCCGGTAGGTCTGGCCCTACCGCACGGCCCGACGCCGACCGCGAATTTTACAAACGATTTCGGACGTCTAGTAAGGGACCGTACATTTGCAATATGGACTTTCTCACTGATCATACACGAAATGCCGAAATGTTCCCTTAAGGTATGCTAGAACACCCCACTAAGCCACAATCCCAATACCTACGAAAACCCAGAGACAAAACACACCACATAAATAAACCCATGTCACACCCTGACCTGACCAAAATAATAAAGAAAACACAAAA
>NC_092161.1:13300156-13307656 GCF_045791955.1 Oncorhynchus clarkii lewisi | reverse complement strand
GAGGAATATTTATCACAGTAAAGGAGAAAGTAGATCTCTGTTTCTACCTCCCCTGTTGTGCAGTGACCACATACACGCTCCTCTTTGGGTAGCCATGTCTTTTTATGTCTGCCGGTTTCTATTGCCAATCGGTGGTCACTCAGCCTGTACTTGGTAAGGATCTGTCTGTACTTCGTATCTCTGACAGAGTAGAGATAATCAGCCAATTCATATTCTCTGTTTAGGGTCAGATAGCAATTTAGTCGGCTTTGGGATTTTGTTTAGTTTTTCCAATGTTGTAAATATGATTCCTTTGATTGGTTCATGATTTTGCTTATTGGAATTCTTTATTTTGAAGCAGTGCTGGTGTCAGCTTGGTTGGTGAGGTCCAACACCAGCTGACTGAGAGGGCTCGTTTCTGGGCTCAGCTCTTGGGTTTGAAGTGATTTAAATTGCAGACTTGAATTTGGACTTGAATTTAGATGTAGCCAACATTTTAATGATCTTCTCTTTATTTTCATTATTACTGGAAAACGGCCCAATTCTGCCCTACATGCATTAGTTGGTGTATTTCTCTGGACTTGTAGGATTTTCCGACAGAATTCTGCATGTAGGGTGTCAATTGGATGTTTGTCCCACATTTTAAAATCCAGTTTATTGAGTGGCCCCCAAACCTCACTTCCATAAAGAGCTATTGGTAGGATTACACTGTCAAATATTTTAGTCCAAATTCTAATTGGGATGTTGATTTTGAATAATTTCATTTTTATTGCATACACTGCGGGCTTTTTCTTTGAGTGCATTCACTGCCATATTAAAGTTTCCCGATGCAGATATGGTCAGACCAAGGTAGGTGTAATTTTTTGTGTGTTCAATTAAGGTGTTGTTCAGGGTGAATTTATATTTGTGTTTCTGACATCTGATTTTTTGGGGGAAAATCATGATTTTAGTTTTTTGGAAATTTACTGCCATGGCCCAATTATGGCAATATTGCTCCAGAATATTAATGTTCTGTTGAAGACCTTCTTTGGTTGGTGATAGAAGTACCAAGTCATCAGCATATAGCAGGTATTTCACCTCTGTGTCAAATATTGTGAGTTCTGGGGCTGGAGATTGATCCAACATGTCTGCTAATTCATTGATATAAATGCTGAAAAGATTTGGACTCAAACTGCAGCCTTGTCTCACACCTCGACATTGTGAAAACAATTCTGTTCTTTGGTTTTAGATTTTTATTGCACACTTGTTTTCTGTGTACATACATTTTATTAAGTCATATACCTTACCACCAAGCCCACTTTGTAGAATTTTGTAGAATAGCCCTTCGTGCCAAATCGAATCAAATGCTTTTTTAAAGTCAATAAAGCAAGCAAAGATTTTGCCCTCTTTTTTTTGATGGACGTGTTTATTAATTAGTGTGTGTAAGGTGTATATATGGTCAGTAGTGCGATGGTTAGGGAGAAAGCCAATTTGACAATTACTTATTACTTTTTTTCTTTAAGAAATGTTTGAATTCTCTTCAAAATGCTACAGAAAATCTTTCCCAAGTTACTGTTTACGCAAATTCCCCTGTAATTATTGGGGTCTGATTTGTCTCCACTTTTGTGGATAGGGGAGATGAGCCCCTGGTACCAGACATCAGTGAAGCAGCCAGAAGTTAAAACCATGTTGAACAATTTAAGCACAGCATTTTGCAACTCGTGTGTGCTGTTTTTCAGCATTTCATTTCTGATGTTGTCTAGACCACAAGCCTTCGTTGATTTAATAGATTTTAGCTTTTCATTTAGTTCTTGTTGGGTTATTGGGTAATCTAATGGATTTTGGTTGTTTTTAATGACTGATTCAAGGATGTTCAATTTTTGGTGTGGACTGCATCATGTGGTCTACTTCCCTGAAGGGCAGTGTTCTGTCCGACCCTGGAGTAGTGGTCAGAGCTGTGTTGTGATGGGCCGGGTCTAGTAGAGCTGTGTTGTGATGGGCAAGAACTAGTAGAGCTGTGTTGTGATGGGCCGGGTCTAGTAGAGCTGTGTTGTGATGGGCTGGGTCTAGTAGAGCTGTGTTGTGATGGGCTGGGTCTAGTAGAGCTGTGTTGTGATGGGCCAGGTCTAGTATAGCTGTGTTGTGATGGGATGGGTCTAGTAGAGCTGTGTTGTGATGGGCCAGGTCTAGTAGAGCTCTCTCTCTCTCTGTTTCTCTCTGTTTCTCTCGGTTTCTCTCTCTGTCTCTCTCTGTTTCTCTCTCTGTTTCTCTCTCTCTCTCTCGCTCTCTCTCTCTCTCTCTCTCTGTCTCTCTCTCTGTGCCTCTCTCTGTTTCTCTATCTCTCTCTGTTTCTCTCTTTCTCTCTCTCTCTCTCTCTCTCTGTCTCTCTCTGTTTATCTCTCTGTTTCTCTCTGTTTCTCTCTCTCTGTTTCTCTCTCTCTGTTTCTCTCTCTCTCTCTGTTTCTCTCTCTCTCTGTTTCTCTCTCTCTCTCTCTGTTACTCTCTCTCTCTCTCTCTCTCTCTCTCAGTTTATCTCTCTCTCTCTGTTTCTCTCTCTCGATTTCTCTCTCTCTGAGCTGTGTTGTGATGGGCCAGGTCTAGTAGAGCTCTCTCTCTCTCTGTTTCTCTCTGTTTCTCTCGGTTTCTCTCTCTGTCTCTCTCTGTTTCTCTCTCTGTTTCTCTCTCTCTCTCTCGCTCTCTCTCTCTCTCTCTCTCTGTCTCTCTCTCTGTGCCTCTCTCTGTTTCTCTATCTCTCTCTGTTTCTCTCTTTCTCTCTCTCTCTCTCTCTCTCTGTCTCTCTCTGTTTATCTCTCTGTTTCTCTCTGTTTCTCTCTCTCTGTTTCTCTCTCTCTGTTTCTCTCTCTCTCTCTGTTTCTCTCTCTCTCTGTTTCTCTCTCTCTCTCTCTGTTTCTCTCTCTCTCTCTTTCTCTCTGTGTCTCTCTCTCTGTCTCTCTCTGTTTCTCTCTCTGTTCTCTCTGTTTCTTTCTCTCTCTCTGTTTCTCTCTCTCTCCCTCTCTCTCTCTCTCTCTGTTTCTCTCTCTCTCTGATTCTCTCTCTCTGACTCTCTCTGTCTCTCTCTCTCTCTCTCCTTCTCTCCGTGATATCATGATCGCAGGGACGTGCCAAATTGAAAACATGTAGGCAATCTGAAGGCTGTATAAAATAATAATACAGCCTATTGGATATCTAAATAAGTAACCCTTTCCCTCTAGTGGAGTCATGGGTGGAATGTTATAAATATTTTACATAATTTCATAATTAATAAAGATTTTTTGTTGTTTAAATGGCAAAATCCAGTACTTTGATGTATATAAAGTGTAATATTGGGATGCAAACTCAAAATTGAAAACATTTCAACTGTATATCTGACATGGTATAACCATGTGTGTGAGGTGTATACTTTTGTTGCAAAGCAGGTTTGTTTAAGACTACTAAGAAACACTGTGTGAACCTGATTTAGCCCACAGCAATAAAAGCCTTTTCTCTTTCTTCATTTCTATGTAGTTTTAGAGGGAGTGTGAATAAGTCAAGAACAAGTTGTGGTGATGTGTAGACTACATAGCAGGTCCATCTACAATGTAAATATCTCCTACTCAATTCTCTTTCCAGAACTATGTTTGTATGATTATCAACTGCAACCTGCACAAAAAGGATTCATTCATATTCAGTAGAGAACACATCCGATCCATTGTAACGGCAGATCTCCTCTTCGTCTGAAGAGGAGTAAGGTTCGGACCAAGATGCAGCGTCGTAAGTGTCCATAATGTTTTTAATGAAGACAAATGAACACTCGAACAAAAACAATAAACGATAACGTGAAATCTACAACAATCGAAACAGTACCGTGTGGCGACAAACACACACACGGAAACAACCACCCACAAACCAACACTGAAACCCAGGCTACCTAAGTATGATTCTCAATCAGAGACAACTAACGACACCTGCCTCTGATTGAGAACCATACTAGGCCAAAACAGAAACCAAACATAGAAAAACAAACATAGACTGCACACCCTAACTCACGCCCTGAACATACTAAATATGTATAATAAACTAACATACTAAATAAAGCCAAAACAAAGGAAATAAAGGTCAGAACGTGACTGTACCCCCCCTCCCCCTAAGGTGCGGACTCCGGCCGCAAAACCTGAACCTATAGGGGAGGGTCTGGGTGGGCGTCTGTCCGCGGTGGCGGCTCTGGCGCGGGACGTGGACCCCACTTCACCACAGTTTTTGTCCGCCTCCTCAACCGCCCCCATGGCCTCTTATGAGAGGCAACCCTCGCCGCCGACATCCGACTGAGGACCCTAGCCATGGGGCCCAATTGGACGGAAGATTCCGGCAGCTGTGGACGGACGGGAGACTCCGGCAGCGCCGGACAGGCGTGAGACTCCGGCAGCTCCGGAGTGAAGGGCGATTCTGGCATCGCCTGGCTGACTGATGGCTCTGGCAGCTCCTGGCTGGCTGACGGCTCTGGCAGCTCCTGGCTGGCTGGCGGCTCTGGCAGCTCCTGGCTGGCTGGCGGCTCTGGCAGCTCCTGGCTGGCTGCCGGCTCTGGCAGCTCCTGGCTGACTGACGGCTCTGGCAGCTCCTGGCTGACTGACGGCTCTGGCGGCTCCAGGCTGGCTGATGGCTCTGGAGGCTCCTGGCTGACTGACGGCTCTGGTGGCTCCTGGCTGGCTGACGGCTCTGGAGGCTCCTGGCTGGCTGGCGGCTCTGGCGGCTCCTGGCTGACTGGCGGCTCTGGCGGCTCATGGCTGACTGGCGGCTCTGGCGGCTCAGGACAGACTGGCGGCTCTGGCGGCTCAGGACAGACTGGCGGCTCTGGCGGCACAGGACAGACTGGCGGCTCTGGCGGCTTACGACAGACGGGAGACTCTGGCGGCTCAGGACAGACGGGAGACTCTGGCGGCTCAGGACAGATGGGAGACTCTAGCAGCTCAGGACAGACGGGAGACTCTGGCAGCTTAGGACAGACGGGAGACTCTGGCGGCTCAGGACAGATGGGAGACTCTAGCAGCTCAGGACAGACGGGAGGCTCTAGCAGCTCAGGAGAGGAGGAAGGCTCTGGCAGCACTGCAGAGGAGGAAGCACCTATAGGCAGAAGACGGAGAGACAGCCTGGTGCGGGGGGCTGCCACCGGAGGGCTGGTGCGTGGAGGTGGCACTGGATAGACCGGACCGTGCAGGCGCACTGGAGCTCTTGAGCACCGAGCCTGCCCAACCTTACCTGGTTGAATGCTCCCCGTAGCCAGGCCAGTGCGGCGAGGTGGAATACATTTGGAAGAGATGTCTGATGGCCACTATGTGAGAGTCACTCCTCAGTCTGAAGGTTATAGTCTGTCTGATGGTTATAGTCTGTCTGATGGTTATAGTCTGTCTGATGGCCACTATGTCAGAGTCACTACTCAGTAAGAAGGTTATAGTCTGTCTGAAGGTTATAGTCTGTCTGATGGTTATAGTCTGTCTGATGGTTATAGTCTGTCTGATGGTTATAGTCTGTCTGATGGTTATAGTCTGTCTGATGGTTATAGTCTGTCTGATGGCCACTATGTCAGAGTCACTCCTCAGTCTGAAGGTTATAGTCTGTCTGATGGTTATAGTCTGTCTGATGGCCACTATGTCAGAGTCACTCCTCAGTCTGATGGTTATAGTCTGTCTGATGGCCACTATGTCAGTCACTCCTCAGTCTGATGGTTATAGTCTGTCTGATGGCCACTATGTCAGAGTGTAACGCTTAGGCCAAGAATACCTGTACATGCAGACAAACTCACACACACACACACACACACACACACACACACACACACACACACACACACACACACACACACACACACACACACACACATAAATACATATACATATACACTCACACAACACACACACACACACACACACACACACACACACACACACACACACACACACACACACACACACACACACACACACACACACACACACACACACACACGGTATGTCTTTCCACTAGAGTAGTATAGTGAGAACATCCTACCCCACAGTGGGATTGAATGAGGAGCTCTTCACCCAGTGTTTCCATGCTAACACAAATTAGGCTACAATCTGAGATAACACCATTACAACTGAATAAAGAACAGAGATACAACAATCATATTACAGTTTTTTACAATCACTTTGTGTGTGTTGTGTAATATTAGTAATGTGTGTGTGTGTTGTGTAATATTAGTAATGTGTGTGTGTGTGTTGTGTAATATTAGTAATGTGTGTGTGTGTGGTGTAATATTAGTAATGTGTGTGTGTGTGGTGTAATATTAGTAATGTGTGTGTGTGTTGTGTAATATTAGTAATGTGTGTGTGTGTGTTGTGTAATATTAGTAATGTGTGTGTGTGTTGTGTAATATTAGTAATGTGTGTGTGTTGTGTAATATTAGTAGTGTGTGTGTGTGTGTTGTGTAATATTAGTAGTGTGTGTGTGTGTGTTGTGTAATATTAGTAGTGTGTGTGTGTGTTGTGTAATATTAGTCATGTGTGTGTGTGTTGTGTAATATTAGTAATGTGTGTGTGTGTTGTGTAATATTAGTAATGTGTGTGTGTGTGGTGTAATATTAGTAATGTGTGTGTGTGTTGTGTAATATTAGTAATGTGTGTGTGTGTGTTGTGTAATATTAGTAATGTGTGTGTTTGTTGTGTAATATTAGTAATGTGTGTGTGTTGTGTAATATTAGTAGTGTGTGTGTGTTGTGTAACATTAGTAGTGTGTGTGTGTGTGTTGTGTAATATTAGTAGTGTGTGTGTGTGTTGTGTAATATTAGTCATGTGTGTGTGTGTTGTGTAATATTAGTAATGTGTGTGTGTTGTGTAATATTAGTAATGTGTGTGTGTGTTGTGTAATATTAGTTGTGTGTGTGTGTTCTGTAATATTAGTAGTGTGTGTGTGTTGTGTAATATTAGTAGTGTGTGTGTGTTGTGTAATATTAGTAGTGTGTGTGTGTGTGTTGTGTAATATTAGTAGTGTGTGTGTGTTGTGTAATATTAGTAGTGTGTGTGTGTTGTGTAATATTAGTAGTGTGTGTTTGTTGTGTAATATTAGTTGTGTGTGTGTGTTGTGTAATATTAGTAGTGTGTGTGTGTTGTGTAATATTAGTAGTGTGTGTGTGTTGTGTAATATTAGTAGTGTGTGTGTGTTGTGTAATATTAGTAGTGTGTGTGTGTGTGTAATATTACAGTTTTTTACAATCCCTCTGGCACTAATTTCAGAACCTTGATGTCATTTTTCAAAACTCGAGACACAAAATTCACGACCAATGATCAAAATGCAAATTTTTCATAACTCTAACACTTTTTCCAATTGCTTGGATACAATACACATGAAGCTATGATCATTTGTTCATTGAACTAAAATCACCTGTTCAAAATGACACAACTTAACATCAAAGTATTACCATTTCAAAATGCAATTCACACATTACATCTGAAATGACTGTCTATTCATTTCATTACAATGATCTAATTGTCAATTGATACAACTGATCAAAATGATAAGTAACTGTTGCAT
>NC_092161.1:13285156-13295156 GCF_045791955.1 Oncorhynchus clarkii lewisi | reverse complement strand
TACATGTGGAAATTAGAAAGGAGGGTTACTGTCAAAATGATTTATATACTTTTTAAATAAAATGTAGACATAGGTGTGAGTTGATGGGTGGATGGACCCCCAGAGCCTCCTCATCACCCAGGCTGTGACCTCAAACACCCCTGGGATCTCCCCCCACCCCCCTGGGTATACCCCTAGTCCTAACCCCTATCCCACTTCTCTCCCGGTGTCCAGTCCCACCCCAGCCTTTGCTTCTCCCAACCTACAGAGTTTAAAAGGGCAGCTACAACCCCGTGGCTATAGATAAACAGCCATGGCCACGGTCAAGGTCAAGGACGTCCTTCAACACTAGACGAGAGGTCAGTAAGGTCATGGACCCATGGAACCACTCTATGCAAACCTACAAGCAGCCATACATTGACAGACCCATGCACAAACAAAAGGCATCTACAAGCACACACGCACACACATACTGTATATACAGTGTACACTGCATCACCTCTACCTCTTAGTTTGATACTATTTTAACCAACAAAAAATAGATGAATTATGTGTAATTGAGGTGAATGCAGGTGTTGACAGCCTGCTTGTTACAGGAACATCAACCAGGGTCCAACTAAAATGGAAAAGACACTGTCACAGCTCTGCGTCACTGCACTCTCCAATAACATGGAGGAAAAGGTTCCATATTTATGTGTCTCTCCCTTTCACTCTCTCTCCCTCTCGCTCGCTCGCTCTCTCCCTCTCACTCTCTCCCTCTCTATTTGTCGATATATTCTGACATCACAGTACGTGTCAGCATGAACAGAAAGGAGAGAGGGAGCGTTCGGCGGTAGTGAGAGAATCCCTGAATCTGACTCCTTTTAAACAGACAGGAAAAGAGAAATAGTGTCTTTCTGTGCATTGAGATTACTGTGAAGGAGTGCATTGAGATTACTGTGAAGGAGTGCATTGAGATTACTGTGAAGGAATGTGATGTATATACAACAGAACACCCCGGTTAAGTCTTTTATTAGACTTGTTTTCTTCAACTTTATAAATATGTATTATTGAAGGTACAAATAGGAAAAATGAATCACAATTTTTTTATTTATTATTATCAATACAATTTTCAAAATCAGCAATTATCAATAAGATGCCTTTTTTCAAAGAGCTCACATGAAGAACAACTCCTCATTAAATGTGATATAAAAACAATACGATGTACAAACAATTGCCTAGTGTTACTCTGAGATGTATTTGCAATGGAAATGCAAACTGCATTTCTTTCCACATTTTTCATTTTTGCAAACAATTTCCATTTAATTCATGGGAGAATATTTTTGAAACAAAAATTAACCAAAATGAACTTCAAGCCTCAGTTCTCTCTGCAAAGATTATGATAGAGTTAAGAGGGTTTGTTAATTTACGTTTTATACCTGAATTTAATTATGTTCTGAAAATATACTTTCTATGAATAATTAGCAGTCATGACTTTCGTTTATATATATATATATAGATATATATATATATATATATATATATATTTCTATTCTAATGCTTAATTTGTTCCAAAAGAAACTGCAAACAAAAATAAATAATGTATCCCACAATTAACACGGTGACATACTGTACGAAACCACAACTTTGTGTCATTTTTTGTCCATATACATTTGACTAGAATCTTAAACCTATTTTATTTTGTTAAATATCTAAGCATCATTCCATGTTTGTCTAAAGTCTATAAAAATATATATTTACGACAATACAGAAACAAAAATAAACGATGATAGAACTCCTGTATATATTTTGTCTCAGAGTATGAGACCTACACATGCTATTTGCAATGACACACCATTTCCACACCTCTTAATACTTCACCATAAGATCTCTCTCTCTCGCACACACACACACACACACACACACACACACACACACACACACACACACACACACACACACACACACACACACACACACACACACACACACACGTATTAGTTGTGTGTGTGTTGTGTAATATTAGTAGTGTGTCTTCTCTCTCTCAGATATCTCTTCTCTCAGATATCTCTCAGATATCTCTTCTCTCTCTCAGATATCTCTTCTCTCTCAGATATCTCTTCTCTCTCTCAGATATCTCTTCTCTCTCCTAGATATATCTTCTCTCAGATATCTCTCAGATATCTCTTCTCTCTCTCAGATATCTCTTCTCTCTTCTCTCTATCCACACAGAGCTCAGATGAGGCGTGTTTTCGTCATCGCTGTATGTATGTGTTCGTGTGCCATTATGTAAAACTATGGATTACGTTTCGAATGTGCATGAATCCTTCATTCAGAGATGGGGACCATATACATCCATGCATGTAGGGGTTCATTGCATCTCTCTCTCCGTATCCATCCATCAACCATCTATAGGGCTATCAGCAACCGGGATGGGGTCTGAAAGAAAAATAAATGCACCCCCACTTAAATCATGCACATAGATTTCCATACATTGGAGGGTCTGGAAGGAGTGTACATCCCCTGATTCTACCAACCCCCCCCCCCCCCCCCCTATCCCCCGCACGCTTACCTGCAGCGCCTCAAAACAGCCAGCGTGGTAAGATGAATGTGTGTGTCCCAAAGTGTGGGTGCAGGGGAAAATCTGCCCAGCGCTATATTTATCTTCATAAGACCAGAGAGGTGGTGATGGGGGCATGGGAGGTGGGGGCATGGGGGGTTGGGAGGATGAGGAATGGGGGTGTATGTGAGGGTGGGGCAGGGAAATGAAGGGGTGGGGAATGGGGTTATATGTGAGGGTGGGGTGGGGGGTGGATGTGAGGGTGGGGTGGGGGTGGGATTGGGGGGTTGGGTTGGGGGGTGGACGTGAGGGTGGGGGGTGGGTGGGATTGGGGGGGTGGGATGGGGGGGTGGATGTGAGGGTGGGGTGGGGGTGGGATTGGGGGGTTGGGATGGGGGGTGGACGTGAGGGTGGGGGGTGGGTGGGATTGGGGGGGTGGATGTGAGGGTGGCGGTGGGGGTGGGATTGGGGGGTTGGGGTGGGGGGTTGGGATGGGGGTGGATGTGAGAGCGGGGGGGGGGGGGGGGGAGTTGGCTTCTATAAGGGGCTACTGCAGCACCTGTTCAAAAGCTATTCATGTTTTACGATAATAAAACCCAGGCAGAACAGACCTTAATTCACCCCAGACAGAACAGGCCTTAATTCAACCCAGACAGAACAGGCCTTAATTCAACCCAGGCAGAACAGACCTTAATTCACCCCAGACAGAACAGTTCTTAATTCAACCCAGGCAGAACAGGCCTTAATACAACCCAGACAGAACAGTTCTTAATTCACCCCAGACAGAAAAGGCCTTAATTCACCCCAGACAGAACAGTCCTTAATTCAACCCAGACAGAACATTTCTCAATTCACCCCAGACAGAACAGGCCTTAATTCACCCCAGACAGAACAGGCCTTAATTCACCCCAGACAGAACATCCCTTAATTCAACCTAGACAGAACAGGCCTTAATTCACCCCAGACAGAACAGGCCTTAATTCAACCCAGACAGAACAGTTCTTAATTCAACCCAGGCAGAACAGGTTAATTCACCCCAGACAGAACAGGCCTTAATTCAACCCAGGCAGAACAGGCCTTAATTCACCCCAGACAGAACAGCCCTTAATTCAACCCAGACAGAACAGCCCTTAATTCAACCCAGACAGAACAGGCCTTAATTCAACCCAGACAGAACAGCCCTTAATTCAACCCAGACAGAACAGCCCTTAATTCACCCCAGACAGAACAGCCCTTAATTCAACCCAGACAGAACAGTTCTTAATTCAACCCAGGCAGAACAGGCCTTAATTCACCCCAGACAGAACAGGCCTTAATTCAACCCAGGCAGAACAGGCCTTAATTCACCCCAGACATAACAGGCCTTAATTCAACCCAGACAGAACAGCCCTTAATTCAACCCAGACAGAACATTTCTTAATTCAACCCAGACAGAACATTTCTTAATTCAACCCAGACAGAGCAGTTCTTAATTCAACCCAGGCAGAACAGTTATTAATTCAACCCAGACAGAACATTTCTTAATTCAACCCAGACAGAACAGCCCTTAATTCAACCCAGACAGACCAGTTCTTAATTCAACCCAGACAGAACATTTCTTAATACAACCCAGACAGAACATTTCTTAATTCAACCCAGACAGAAGATTTCTTAATACAACCCAGACAGAACATTTCTTAATACAACCCAGACAGAACATTTCTTAATTCAACCCAGACAGAACATTTCTTAATTCAACCCAGACAGAACATTTCTTAATTCAACCCAGACAGAACATGTCTTAATTCAACCCAGACAGAACCTTTCTTAATTCAACCCAGACAGAACATTTCTTAATTCAACCCAGACAGAACATGTCTTAATTCAACCCAGACAGAACATTTCTTAATTCAACCCAGACAGAACATGTCTTAATTCAACCCAGACAGAACATGTCTTAATTCAACCCAGACAGAACATTTCTTAATTCAACCCAGACAGAACATTTCTTAATTCAACCCAGACAGAACATGTCTTAATTCAACCCAGACAGAACATTTCTTAATACAACCCAGACAGAACATTTCTTAATTCAACCCAGACAGAACATTTCTTAATTCAACCCAGGCAGAACATTTCTTAATTCAACCCAGACAGAACATTTCTTAATTCAACCCAGACAGAACATTTCTTAATTCAACCCAGACAGAACATTTCTTAATTCAACCTAGACAGAACATTTCTTAATTCATCCCAGACAGAACATTTCTTAATTCAACCCAGACAGAACATTTCTTAATACAACCCAGACAGAACATTTCTTAATTCAACCCAGACAGAACATTTCTTAATACAACCCAGACAGAACATTTCTTAATAAAACCCAGACAGAACATTTCTTAATACAACCCAGACAGAACATGTCTTAATACAACCCAGACAGAACATTTCTTAATTCAACCCAGACAGAACATTTCTTAATTCAACCCAGACAGAACATTTCTTAATTCAACCCACACAGAACATGTCTTAATTCAACCCAGCCAGAAC
Source organism: Oncorhynchus clarkii lewisi (assembly GCF_045791955.1). NCBI lineage: Eukaryota > Metazoa > Chordata > Actinopteri > Salmoniformes > Salmonidae > Oncorhynchus > Oncorhynchus clarkii. The sequence continues at coordinate 13,290,109 of NC_092161.1, read as the reverse complement.
ATTTCTTAATACAACCCAGACAGAACATTTCTTAATTCAACCCAGACAGAACATTTCTTAATTCAACCCAGGCAGAACAGGCCTTAATTAAACCCAGACAGAAAATTTATTAATTCAACCCAGACAGAACATTTCTTAATTCAACCCAGACAGAACATTTCTTAATACAACCCAGACAGAACATTTCTTAATTCAACCCAGACAGAACATTTCTTTATTCAACCCAGACAGAATATTTCTTAATTCAACCCAGACAGAACATTTCTTAATTCGACCCAGACAGAACATTTCTTAATTCAACCCAGACAGAACATTTCTTAATTCAACCCAGACAGAACATTTCTAAATTCAACCCAGACAGAACATTTCTTAATTCAACCCAGACAGAACATTTCTAAATTCAACCCAGACAGAACATTTCTTAATTCAACCCAGGCAGAACAGGCCTTAATTCAACCCAGACAGAACATTTCTTAATTCGACCCAGGCAGAACAGTTCTTAATTCAACCCAGACAGAACAGCCCTTAATTCACCCCAGACAGAACAGCCCTTAATTCAACCCAGACAGAACAGTTCTTAATTCAACCCAGGCAGAACAGGCCTTAATTCAACCCAGACAGAACATTTCTTAATTCAACCCAGGCAGAACAGTTCTTAATTCAACCCAGACAGAACAGCCCTTAATTCAACCCAGACAGAACAGGCCTTAATTCACCACAGACAGAACAGCCCTTAATTCAACCCAGGCAGAACAGTTCTTAATTCAACCCAGACAGAAAAGCCCTTAATTCAACCCAGACAGAACAGGCCTTAATTCAACCCAGGCAGAACAGGCCTTAATTCAACCCAGACAGAACATTTCTTAATTCAACCCAGACAGAACAGCCCTTAATTCAACCCAGACAGAACAGGCCTTAATTCAACCCAGACAGAACAGGCCTTAATTCAACCCAGGCAGAACAGTTCTTAATTCAACCCAGGCAGAACAGTTCTTAATTCAACCCAGACAGAACAGCCCTTAATTCAACCCAGACAGAACAGGCCTTAATTCACCCCAGAGAGAACAGCCCTTTATTCAACCCAGGCAGAACATTTCTTAATTCAACCCAGACAGAACAGCCCTTAATTCAACCCAGACAGAACATTTCTTAATTCAACCCAGACAGAACATTTCTTAATTCAACCCAAACAGAACAGGCCTTAATTCAACCCAGGCAGAACAGTTCTTAATTCAACCCAGGCAGAACAGTTCTTAATTCAACCCAGACAGAACAGGCCTTATAACAACCCAGGCAGAACAGTTCTTAAGTCAACCCAGACAGAACAGGCTTTAATACAACCCAGGCAGAACAGGCCTTAATTCAACCCAGACAGAACAGGCCTTAATACAACCCAGGCAGAACAGTTCTTAATTCAACCCAGACAGAACAGGCTTAATACAACCCAGGCAGAACAGTTCTTAATTCAACCCAGACAGAACAGGTCTTAATACAACCCAGACAGAACAGGCCTTAATTCAACCCAGACAGAACAGGCCTTAATATAACCCAGGCAGAACAGTTCTTAATTCAACCCAGACAGAACAGGCCTTAATTCAACCCAGACAGAACAGGCCTTAATTCACCCCAGACAGAACAGGCCTTAAAGGGATAATCCACCAGCAGAAATAAAAATATGTTTAACTTCTAAGTAGTCCATCTGTGAGAATCAGGAATCGGGTAGGAATGCATCATGGATGCCTTATTCTTGTCAAGGGAGATTGTTGATAACACAATCATATTTCACAACACTTAAAACAATTACCTGCATTCCAGATCGCCCTATGAGCCAATAGATGGGCAGGGCAGACTTGTCTAGAACACATCCCTTTATATCATCAGCTGTGCTCAATCTAAACAGTGTACCAAACTATTCAACTCTGTCTCTCCTTCACCTTTGTGGAAACAAAAGATATTACAGAAAGAAGGAGATAGGAATTTCATTGTGCAACGAATAGAGAAACTCCACACCCAACTGACTGTCGACCAATCGCATTCACGTTGTCATGCTGTGTTACGAGGTTGCTAAGCTAGACGTCATGCAATCCCTTTCCAAAGTGAGGGTATGAGTCGAGAAACCTGTCTATTTCCTCAAAAGAATGTTATGTCTCGATTCCAAAGCAATACGATATTACAGAGAACAAGTTAGTTCTCACATCTTGAAAATGATTTGCAATGTGGTACTTCTTGTTCATAAAATTCATGCTAATGTTCAGTTTTTGAGCTAGTGCCCAGTTGACTCCAGTTCACTCCTTGAAAGAGAACTCTCCCAGTAATGTTGCTTTCCCAGAATCACCCAGAATGCACCGCGTGGCCCATTGACAACTTATGGGCAACTTATGGGCATTAATGGCACAATGGCCATTAATACGATTCTAATTGAGTTTTCCATCTCCTCAAATGTATCTCTGTTGGAAAGAAACGTTACTCTACTCCTGCTCTGGGCAGAGACACCGTTTATAGCTCAGTGGCTCAGTGATAAACTGCTAATGGCATTCGGTGAGTAAGACTCCTAAATTGATATTGCAGTTTTTTTAGGCGATTTTACAGCTACTTCACATGCTGATATTGACTTTGGTATTACTGTGTGTAGTGATGTTTTCTAGCTAGCTACCTAGCTAGCCAGCCCAGAGAGAGAGAGAGAGAGAATGTTGCATTGTGGGTTTTGGAGAAACCTTGAGCTGCAACAGATTTCCAAAAGGAATTTTCACATGTTTCTACCAACCTTGTTAATTAGACAATATTAAACATTTGTTCACAAAAAAATAGTTTTAACATATTAATGTTATTTAACACGATTTAACACTATTCATCATATTAGTGGTTTGGGGTGGAGTATCCCTTTAAATACTGAGTATTGTCATGACCATCCCTTTAACTCCTGAGCATTGTCAGTACCATTGTCACTACCAGTTCATTTTTATTTGACATATCTCACCCTTAACCCTAAACCCCATTGAACATGTCGAAATTCTGTCTAGTTCCTCCTCCCCTCATCCCAACTCCTCCCAATTTACCAACACAAAAGTTCCACCTGCTTGGCATTCTCTCTGTCATCTAACTACGAATCTGAGAGCCAAAACATCAACCCTCTCCCCCATCACCCCAAAAAGAGAGAAGGGGAGTAATACTCAGGTAGAACGGTTGTTGTGTGAAACAGCATGAGGTATCAACACATATAACTAGTATTCAGGGCTCTAAAAGTGTTAGGCTTTAAAAAGTTTAAAAGCTCTCTCTTTCTCTCTCTCTCTCTCTATCGCTCTCTCCCCAGGCACCGTATACGGGCCAGCTCTGGGGAGGGAAGTTATTTTAGAACTGAAATATTCTTCCTAAGCAGTCTGGCAGTTCACACAGCAAAGCAGCTAGTACACACACACACACACAACCAGTCAGGACTACTCCCCTGTACTCAGATAGATAGGAGGTGAAGATTTGGGAATGAGAAACACAGACAGACACACACATGTATACAGCAGGTGCACAGACAGACAGACAGACAGACAGACAGACAGACAGACAGACAGACAGACAGACAGACAGACAGACAGACAGACAGACAGACAGACAGACAGACAGACATGTATACAGTATGTGCACAGACAGACAGACACACACACAGGAGGAGAGGTAGATTTTTTTCTATATATTTTTTCATTATTTAACTAGGCAAGTCAGTTCTAACGGTGGAGGGGATGGAAGGAGAGGAGAGGGTGAGATGGGGAGGAGAGGGGGTAGGAAAGGGGGAGGAAAGAGGGAGATGGGGAGGAGAGGGGGAGAGGAGGAGATGGGAGAGGAGAGGGGGAGGAAAGGGGGAGGAGAGTGGGGAGGGGGAGATGGGGGGATGGGGCGGAGAGGGAGAGGGAGAGGTAAAGGGAGGAGAGGGAGAGGAGATGGGAGGGAAGGAGAGGAAAGGGTGAAATGGGGGAGGAGAGGGGGTAGATGGGGGTGGAAAGGGGGAGATGGGGGAGGAATGAATAGCATGTAAACCTACCAATAGTCTGATAAGGTTAATAACAGTGTTTGCATGCTCTTTCCCACCCTATCTATCTCCCTCTCTCTCTTAATTTCTTCTCTCCCTCCCTCCCTCCCTCTCTCACTTCCTCTCCCCCTCATTCTTTTTCTCTTTGCCCCTCTCTCTGTCTCTCTCGGTCCCTCCTACTGTCTCTTATTTTGTCTTCTTCCTAACTCTGTTGGCAGGCAGATGTGTTGTCAGTCCTGAGTGATGATGATGTATTAGTGTGGGTATTGGACCAGTAATATGAAACTCTCTCTCTAAGTTCTGGACCTCTCATAATACAATACACAGGAAGCTTTTCAAGTCTCAGCTAGAGCTTCACAAAGTGGTCTGTTTTTACTGTTGCAGATTTATGACTATATTGCACATTTTCACATATGTAATCAAATATTTTGTGTATGTTGTATATAATTAATATATTATTGTATATATCTCACATATATGCGAGTCATTATTTATGAACTAAGAGTAATCTTGAGATTTGCATGTTATCATTTTGATAATTGTATCTATGAAGTTCAGACTAGTATTTGTGGGATGAGTAAAGGTTGTAGAATGGTGATGGTGATAGAAAGCAGATTGTCTATTTTGGAAGAGGACTGTATGAATAAAGGTGCAATCTAAAACCTAAAAGGGTTCTTCGGCTGTCCCCATGGGAGAACCCTTTGACGAACCATTTTTGGTTCCAGGTAGAACTATGTTGGGTTCCATGTAGAACCCTCTGTGTAAAGGGTTCTACATGGAACACAAAATAGTTCTACCTGGAACCTAAAGAGCAAACTTTTTGGAACCCTTTTTTCTAAGATTGTAGTTGGTTATGAGTGAAATTGTATATGTGACAGCTGCCAAGACAACACAGTTGTTTCTTTGAAAGAGGAGGACTTTGTGCATTCCTTTTT